>NW_021146023.1:26298-26885 GCF_002837175.3 Physeter macrocephalus | reverse complement strand
TTTTTTTTTTTTTTTTTTTTTTTTTTTTTTTTGTGGTATGGAGACTCAATCTTGTAATAACCTATAATGGAAAAGAATCTGAAAAAGAAATATATATATATTTATAAATGTAACTGAATCACTTAGCTATACATCTGAAACTAACACAACATTATAAATCAACTATACTTCAATAAAACAAAAAGCTTGGAGACTGAAAAAGTGAAGAGCTGATCTAAGAAATGTGGGGTGGCTGCTTCAGAGGGGGTGCTGAGTGGAGAAAAGACCTGTGGGGCTTTGGTGGGAGACGCAGGTAGGTCAGGGGTAGGTCGGAGATGGCCCCCACCAGAATTACAGCAGAGACGTGATGGCCAAGAATTGCAGTTGACGAAGGGGGAGGGGAAGAAAGCTGGGGTGTGGAGGAGGAGGGGGCTCCCCAAATCTGATCAGTTTGGTCCAGTACCGGTGACTGACATCTGAAATGTCAATTAAGTCTGGAAAGTGTGACTTTTGATTATTCTGTTCCAGGGGCTTCCCTGGTGGCGCAGTGGTTGAGAGTCCGCCTGCTGATGCAGGGAACACGGGTTCGTGCCCCGGTCCGGGAAGAT
>NW_021146023.1:0-23490 GCF_002837175.3 Physeter macrocephalus | reverse complement strand
CTGCTGATGCAGGGAACACGGGTTCGTGCCCCGGTCCGGGAAGATCCCACATGCCGCGGAGCGGCTGGGCCCGTGAGCCATGGCCGCTGGGCCTGCGTGTCCGGAGCCAGTGCTCTGCGAAGGGAGGGGCCACAACAGTGAGAGGCCCACGTACCGCCAAAAAAAAAAAAAAAAAAAAAAATTCACAGTGATTATTCTGTTCCCAATTGATTATTTTGTTTTTATTAAAAAATGCATCTTTCGGATGCAATTCTTTTTAAAAAAAAAAATTTATTTAGGGACTTCCCTGGTGGTCTGGTGGTAGAGAATCCGCCTTACAATGCAGGGGATGCCGGTTCGATCCCTGGTCAGGGAACTAAGATACCACATGCCACAGGACAACTAAGCCCGCATGCCACAACTACTGAGCTCGCACACCTCAACTAGAGAGTCTGCGAGCTGCAAACTGTAGGGTCCACGCACTCTGGAACCTGCGCGCCACAACTACAGAGCCCACATGCCCTGGAGCCTGTGGGCCACAACTAGAGAGAAGCCTGCATGCTGCAATGAAGTGCCCACATGCCTCAACGAAGATCCTGTGTGCCGCAACTAAGACCCGATACAGCCAAAAATAAAAATAAATAAATAATAAATAAATCTTTAGAAAAATATTTATTTATTTGGCTGCGCCGGGTCTTAGTTGGGGCACGCGGGATCTTTGTTGCAGCAAGTGGGATCTTTAGTTGTGGCATTCGGGCTCTTTTAGTTGTGGCATGAGGGATCTAGTTCCCTGACCAGGGATCGAACCTGGGCCCCCTGCATTGGGAGCACAGAGTCTTAAACATTGGACCACCAGGGAAGTCCCTCGGGTGAGATTCTGATGCCTTGACCAGGCTTTGTTATTTATTTATTTATTTATTTATTTGGCTGCGTTGCGTCTTCCTTGCTGCGCGCAGGCTTTCTCTAGTTGTGTCGAGCCGGGTTTACGCTTTGTTGTGGCTTCTCTTGTTGCGGAGCACGGGCTCTAGGCGCGCGGGCTTCAGTTAGTTGTGGCACACAGGATTAGTTTCTTTGTGGCATGTGGGATCTTCCTGGACCAGGGTTCGAAGCCGTGTCCCCTGCATTGGCAGGAGAATTCTTAACCACTGCGCCACCAGAGAAGTCCCTAGGCTTTGTTTTATTAAGGGAGTAATACAAAAAAAATCACCTTCACTTATCTCCCCCATCCCTTCCTTCCTAGTGAGATTTGTGACCAGAAATCCCAGCCGGGATGTGGAGTTGTGTTTTCCCCCTGAAGCAAGGTGGGGCTGACCCTCTCTCCATGGCAGCTCACTGCCACCCTCCACCCAGCTGTTCTTTCTGAGCTGGACAGACACAGTGACAGTGGCTCTGATGCCAGTGCAGACTGTTGCAGATTGAGACAAAGCCCTTGTGTATTTTGCTGGGAAGCACTTGGCTGTGAAATAGTGACATGTGAGCAGGGGAGCATATGCGGTGTCTGAGCACATGGCACTCACATCCATGCCTTTCAGGGCGTTTCCAAGCCTCTGTTGAGGACAGTGAGGCTGGGGTTTGCCAAATGTGTTTATCTTAGGTTTGGGCAAAGTCCTTCTAGAAAGTAGATTTGAAAAAAGAAGAAAAAAGAAAGGTTTGGAGGCATTGAGATCAGAAATCTCCTGGGGAATTGTGTATTTTAAAGCAATGCCATGTGTTTAAGCAATGTACACCTCGAGTTGCCAAGAGAGAAACACCATTGCCAGCCCCATGCAGACTTGTGCAAATGGTAGCTGACCCAGGTGCCTTATGCTGATTCCTTGTTCACAGAGCAGGCTCCTGAGCTGGGAAGGCCTTGCCAGCCGAGGGCGAGAAGAAAGCATTACTATTTTAAAAATTAAAAAAAATTTTTTATTCAAGTATAGTTGATTTACAATGTTGTGTTAATTTCTGCTGTACAGCAAAGTGATTCAGTTATACATATATATACACACACATTCTTTTTTTTAAAAATAAATTTATTTATTTATTTATGGCTGCGTTGGGTCTTCATTGCTGCACGCAGGCTTTCTCTAGTTGCGGCGAGCGGGGGCTACTCTTCGTTGCGGTGCGCGGGCTTCTCATTGCGGTGGCTTCTCTTGTTGCGGAGCACAGGCTCTAGGCGCGCGGGCTTCAGTACTTGTGGCACATGGGCTCAGTAGTTGTGGCTCGCGGGCTCTGGAGTGCAGGCTCAGTAGTTGTGGCACACGGGCTTATTTGCTCCGCGGCATGTGGGATCTTCCCATATCAGGGCTTGAACCTGTGTCCCCTGCATCGGCAGGCAGATTCTTAACCACTGTGCCACCAGGCAAGCCCCCTATATGTACATTCTTTTTCATAATGGTTTATCACAGGATATTGAATATAGTTCCCTGTGCTATACGGTAGGACCTTGTTGTTTATCCATTCTCTGTTGAAAGGATTATTTACTATGTGAAGTGGTGGGTGAGGAATCTCCCGGTTGATTCTCTGAGTTCAACGTGGAAAAGAAATGAAGTGGAGGTGATTCTTTAGCTTGAGGTCCAGTCCGGTCAACTGGGCATGGCAGTCTTAAACCCACTTGGATCTTATAAATCATCAGACCTCTGCAAAGCTGCTCACACCGCCCTGCGTTTCTCCCTGTCTTGCTCTCTGAGGTACAGCACGTGGGTCTGGGAAGAACAGGTTCAAACCTGACACTGATCTTTAACAGAGCCAGTCTTCCCTAGCAAACATGACTTTCCAGACCAATCAGATTACCTTTGCCTCCCAGCACCCGTGTGAGCTGGCATCACATCACGCTGGCCGGGTCAGGTGGGGCATCGCTGGGGCCTCTGAGGGATGATTTGAAGACCTCAGGAGAGGCTGCCCGAGCCTGAAATCTCTCCCTTACTGGCTTTTTAAGGATGTCTGCCATTTCACTATTACTGAGTCCTTCCTCTGTGTGTACCCCAGGGCCCCCTCCTTGCCATTATTCTGTGGATGCAGGTTGTTCTGGGTTACAGGATTCCCTTAACCCTCTCTCCTTAAACTGTATGTTTAATCTCTTGAGTAAACCACAAATTCAGTTCCACTTTTTCTTTTTCCAGTTTTATTGACATGTGATTGACATATAATGTTGTGTTAGCTTTAGGTGTACAAGATAATGATTTGATCTATGTATATACTGCAAAATGATTACTATGGTAAGCTTAGTCTCAGTTCTGCTTTTTCAGGTTAGACCTCTCTGGAGTCACTTCACCTATCCTATTCCCTATTCCGTTCAGCTCAGACAGGAAGCAAAGCAGAAATCAGGTGGCCTGGTGTCGGGGACAGAGGGGTCAGAAGGAGGGGAAGTGAGGATGTTGAGGAATGGCAGGCTCTCACATAGCTCCCAGCACAAGTCAGGGCTGCTGGGCCTTGCTCTGGCGCCAGATGACTCTTGAAGGGAGAGATGGTCTCCTCGCTTTTGGCCAAAGGTGGAGCAACGCCTGCTCCTCCACGAGCTCCTTTCCTCTCTGATCTTACTTCCTTCCACTCACTTACCTCTTACTCTCTGTCTCTCTGTCCCCCTACTTGTTGGCTCTCAGCCATCATCATTCTAAGTGGCCCCGTGTGGGAAGGGAACTCTCCTTGGTAGCCCTGCGGACCCAGGCCTCCTAAGCCAGACCAGAGCTTGGCTGTCCCCTTCCCTCCTTCCATGCTTGGTTCTCAATCCCTTCACAAGGCCTGGGGAGTGGCAGCAGAGCTGCCCAACTGCAGCCACCTCTTCCTCTTTCCCTGGCCTAGAAGAGCTGACCCTGCCTCTGGGCATATTTTATCAACCCCCCAGAGACACCGCCCCCTGCCGCCCCAAGGAGATGATGCCATAAACTCCCCTGGAATCTAAACTCCACGAAAGCAGATATTTTTAATATTCCCCAGAGTCTAGAACAGTGCCTGGCCCATAGTAGGTGCTCAATAAATATCTGTTGAATGAACCTCCTCTTGTTGAAGTAATTACAGCTGGTAAAATACTTCCAACCCTGATGGACACTCGATTGGGCAGGTAGACATTTTTAGAGCTAACATTTTCAAAGATTTAATTTTTAATTACACCGCATAGCAAGTCATTTTTATAAAAAATTTTAAAAAGGGCTGTTCTCCTTGTCCCAAGCCCACTTGCACGCTCCTCCATAGTGCTAACCACTGCCATAATCTTGGCATGCCCCCTGCAGACTTTGCTCAAAGCTTTTGGACATATATATCTGTAGAGTAACCCAGGCGTCTATAGTTGGTGGGTTAAAAGAAATCATAAATAAGACCATAGCATTGGGACTTCCCTAGTGGTGCAGTGGTTAAGAATCCTCCTGCCAGTGCACGGGACACGGGTTCGAGCCCTGGTCCGGGAAGATCCCACACGCCACGGAGCAACTAAGCCCGTGAGCCACAACTACTGAGCCCTTGTGCTACAGCTACTGAAGCCCGTGCGCCTAGAGCCCGTGCTCCGCAACAAGAGAAGCCACCGCAATGAGAAGCCCGTGCACCGCAACAAAGAGTAGCCCCTGCTCGCTGCAACTAGAGGAAGCCCGCATGCGGCAACGAAGACCCAACGCGGCCATAACTAAATAAATTAAAAAAAAAAAAAAGACCGTAGCATATTGCTTTGCAATTTGCTTTTTTCCCCTTCACAATATGTTTTGGAGATGTTCTGTGTAGGTAAATACAGATCTGCTTCATTCTCCTTCACTGTTGTGAAATATTGCATAGCCTAGATGAAATGTTGTATGTTGCATGTTGTTTCCTATGTCTAGGAACATCCCGGCACACGCCATTCTGAGCACACGGACAAGGATTTCACTCAGATACTTAGCAATGGAATTGCTGGGCGAAGGAGCACGTGCATCTAACATTTTAATAGCTGCTCCCAATCACCCTCCCAAAAGGCAGTATCTATGTACGTTCTGGGTATGAAAGCCCCTGCTTTCTCTATACCCTTATTTGTTTTTATTGAGCTCTTTTATTTTTTACCAATCTGTTGGTCAAAAAAACATGATTTCATTGTTAAAAAAAACTTCAGTTCAGTCTTCCTGGCCAGGAAACTGTGAGCGATTCACATTAGTAACATAATATCATGTATAGTAATAACACTATTTAACCACTATGTGCTTTGTTACTATTTTACATGGAGTGAGTAACTAAGCCCGTCTCTACCCTTTTGCAGGGGAACCTCGTTATGTATCCGTTTTCTCCACACAGTTCACTGTACCTTTTAGATGTAAAACGCCAGCGTCTGGGGTCTTGGAGGGCCTCTGGGGAATGCCCCGCCCAGCCCCCCATCCTCTCTTCTCTGGAATATGGCTCCAACGAGTTCTTTGGCCACAGCCTGCCCTTCCCTCACGTCCGTTCCTGCCACACAGTGGTCATGCCCTGGAATGACGATGCCAATTGCCTGGTCTGACGCAGCAGTGCATTCTCTGCTCCCGGCAGAGAATGGGTTTCTCCTTTGATCAGCGTGGGACACGTCAGCAGAAGTCGTTGGTTTCGTCCCTCGCTTGACTTAGACGATACCAGGCCCATCTTCTGGTAACATCAGAAGCTGTACCACCGGCTGGATCCTGCCTTAATCTTTTCCAAGCTCACACGTCATCTAGTACAATGTTTTCCGCAGAGGAGTCCCTTTTATTTATTTTTTATTTGTTTTGGCCACACTGTGCAGCATGCGGGATCTTAGTTCTCTGAGCAGTGATGGAACCCAGTGCCCCCTGCAGTGGAAGCATGGAGTCTTAACCGCTGGACCGCCAGGGAAGTGCCGGGGAGTCCCTTTTAAAAGGAAAAGTTTTAAGAGCATTTAAATTTTTACACCATTTAATTTCATGACTCTTTCTCTTCCCCATCCCCACCTCGATGTCTTGGGTTCTTTCTTCTATTTTTCTCATCCTCTGTATTCAGGAAGACACCAAAATGGTGGCTGTGAAAGGATTTTTCTCCCTGAAACTTTCCTCTGGGCACTGTTCTCTGTTACTAACAAGATACACCTTAGAATCACTTAGTGCCTTAATATGAATCTCTGGGGATTGAATTGAACTCACCACTCAGTAAGGCTGGATTTAATAATGGCTTCCTTCTGAGGTTTACATTTTTAGAGGGATCATAGGATTTTAAGGCAGGGTAACTTGTTCTGACGGTTTCAGATTAATTTCCTATTTGTATCAGATTAATTTCCTATTTGTATCAGAAAACCATTTGCTTGATGATTTGATTATTTCCTTTCCTAAAGTCAATTGAAACCAAATTTGGTTTTTACCCCTTCATCCAGTTCAACTACTACAGAATCTCTGTTTTGCTAGTTTAGTAATATTATTCTCTTGTTTCTAAAGTGCTCTAGTTTTGGCTATGAGTTTTCCAACAGGACACTGCAAGGCAATCTATATAATTAGCTAAGAACCATATTTCTTCAGGATAACTTCTTCTTTTGGATATTTTGGTAACTTTGCCTTGGACTTTTATTTTCTTTCATATTTTCTAGTATATGCTGAGAAACATAAGTGGATGGTTTAATAGTTTTGAGTGTGGGTTCATGAACCAGGTGGCCTGGGTTGAAATCCCAGCTCTGCGACTTCCTAGCTGTGTGATCTTGGGCAAGTTACTTAAGCTCTCTGTGTCTCAGTTTTCATGTCAGTGGTTGTTAAAGAAATGCAAGTATCATTCAGTCGAAAAAATATTCCTTCCTTCCTTCCTTCCCTTCCTTCCTCCTCCCTCCCTCCTTCCCTCCCTCCCTCCCTTCCTTCCTTCGTTCCTTCCTTTCTTCCTTCGTCAGTCATCTACCCAAGCCACAAACTTTTCCAGAGTGCCTGGGACAATGTGCTAGGCTCTATAAACAGGGATACAAAGACAAATCATCCATGGCCTCAGCCCTTAGGAAAGTCTAATGAGGGATTTGCTTGTTACTTATGGTGAGGGTAGATCACCTGGAAGAAGAAAGCATGAATAAGAAAATTTACCAATTTGAAGTTGAAGATCCAGACTCATTCCATTCATCAATCTCCAAGTTACTTTCTCCGGAGAAAGAGTCATTTCTTGGGATGATGTTCAACTTGAGCAAACACATGAAAAGAACATGGAAGCTACTGATAGTAACTCTGTTCTCCACAAACTGGTTTCCATGTTGTTGCCAGACAGGATTCTGGCATTGGCCAGGGAATCCCGCGCTCAGGTAGGCTTTCCTTCCTCAGGGGACCCCCTACTCTGGGATGGTGGTGACCCCTGCATTGGAGATCTACCACATAGGCTTCAGGAACTCTTAGTGGAATTCAATCCACGGGTTAGAGCTCCTGCTGCATGGTATCCAGGTCAGCTGTGGTGCAGAGAAAAGATGCACAGTGGACAGTAACTCACACCCTCCTTTCTACACATTCCTCACCTGACAGCATCTTGTTCCTCAGTACTGAATTGCACCTTATCTCTTTTCTTCTGCCACCGCCAAATCCTTGAGGCCAGGGACTGGGTCTGCTGTACTGATGAACCTGAGATGGCATTGTCCCCTTTGTACAAGGGTCACTGGACTTTCACAGAAGGATGTCTTTCAGCTGATGCCAGCTCCCTTCTTAAGATCCTGTTATCTCTTCTACAGGCAGAGCTTCCTAGTGATGGGTGGGCTGGACTGAGATGCGGTGGGGTGTAAACGTGGGGCCCCTCGTTTTTTTATATATTAGGCATTTGAGAAACGTTAATTGGTTGGGTGATTTGATGTGCGACTGGTAACAATCCCCGTCCTTGTTGTTAGAATGCACCACAGCCATCAGCCCTGGAGTGCAAAGACCAGAACAAGCCTGAGGGGGCCACCAGCCAAGCCCGGGCGGAGTCAGTCTCCATCCCAAACACAGGTGAGAGAAGTTTCGTGGGGACCGAAAGAATGATAACTTTAATTGTTATAATGATACCTCCATCTAGACATGAGGCTCATGGGAGCCTCTGCAGATGACCATGCCTCCCTGTCCCTGGACCAGAAGTCACACTCAGGAGAGAGCTGGCTCAGAACACCAGGGGCCCCGCCCCTTCCTCTCTAGGACCTAGAATTTCAAGTCTTCCTCTCTCCTTTCAGCTGTTTGAAAAGCCTGTGGAAAATGCACAGAAGAATTAGAAGAATAATTGACTCCTTCCAAAGGAGTCTCAAGGGTTTCTTTGTATGTAGGGCTGTTAACATGTGTGGCATATGCGGAACATTTACACGGCTTATAGGACAGTATCTGTTGAATTCAGGGTGGGGCAGAGACCAGAGTCTTAGAACTTAAGGGTTTGTAGCTACTTCTAGTGAAGATCCACAGAGTTTAGGAAAAAGTATTTTGGATCCTGTAAAGGAAATGCTTTCTCCGGAGGGGAGACACCCACATGAGGGGGGAGATGAAAGGAAGAAGTAACAGTGGGGAGTGGAAATCCTGGTCATAGGTATCTTAATTTGGGCCATAGTCAGGTTTGGGGCTTACTGTATTTGAGGTAGTTGCGAACATTTAAAAATCAGATTTCCAGAAAATCGGGAACGTATTCAAGAGGAATAGCCTAGCTTCTCTTGAAATGTTGAAATCTTCACCGAGCCTGCATCTCACATGGCACCACCAGCTGGAGCAGTCACTGTTCGTCACTGGGGAATATTGGGGTTTCCTGTCCCTTCACTCCCGCAGACGCGCCCCCGCCCCACCTCCTCCACCCCGGCATTAGCCTTGGCTCCTGGATTGGCTTAGTGATTTCTCTCTTTTTTCTTTTCTTTTTTTTTTTTTTTTTTTTTTTGGCCTCACTGCACAGCTTGCGGGATCTTAGTTCCCCAACCAGGGACTGAACCTAGGCCGCAGCCGTGCAAGTGCCAAGTCCTAACCGCTGGACCGCTAGGGAATACCCTAGTGATTTCTCTTTTGTCTGCATGGTTAGGACTACTTTGCCCCCTCTTCCCAGGCCCCTTATGGCCCCGTCTCTTCCCACGAGCTCACAAGTGGCAGAATTTCCCGAGGACCTGTCCTGGGCTCCTCATTTTTCTCGCTCTGGACTCTCTGGGCAACCTCTTGGGGCCGCTGATTCTCAAGCCTGCTTTCCAGCACTGGGCCCACCTCCGCCTCCCCTCACCCTGCCAACCGGACCCCCGTCGAGTTTTCTCTGCCTCTGATCAGCTCTGTAACCATCTGGTCGCCACACCAGCACCCCCCTCCTTAACATCCCTGACATCTTAGGTTTTCATTATTTACTGCAATTGCCACCATTATTTACTGGTCTGCCTGTCTTAGACCTTTTCCTCCACAGAGGGCGTGAGCTTTAAGTAAAGGCCAGCCTAAAATAAAAATCGGATCATGTTACTCCCCTGCTTATAATTCTTCAGAGGCTCCTCTTGGCTTTCAGGGTGAAGTTCATGTCTTGTGCTTAGCACCCAAGCCTGCCACGACCTGCTTCCATTTCAGCACCCATGGCTTTCCCATGTGCACCTTTCGCCCCAGGCATACCGAAGTGCTTGCTGGTACCCAAATTCATGATGTTGGTCCCTGCTCCTGACTTCACAATTCTCCCCAACACTCTGTCTGCCCTCCATTTTTCTGGGCCTTTGAGTCACTACCTCAGACCCCCTGAGCCTCTGGGTCTGGGCTCAGTGGCCTCCTGTGGTGCCGGGCACCCCCATTTCAACTCCCACAGTACTGGGCTTCTGCTAGACTTCACATCCCCTGGGGACCCGGGAAGGTCCCCTGCACAGTATGCCTGGCACATAAAATAGAGAGATGATGGCAGGAGCTTCTGGCTGGCTTCCCAGCACTCACGTGGCTGCACACTCCTCTCTCGTCCTTTCGGGAGCGGCTTCTAGCCTCTCACAGTGTTTGCATGCGTTTCCAACGCAGCACTTTTTTCTAGTATGATGTACTTCAACATTTATTAAGTGTCTCAAGATTTAAAGATGATTGGGATTTGACCCCTTTCCCCAAAGGACTTGTTATACACTGGATGCATCATATCTATTCATTCAGTAAGCATTTACCAACAGCCAGCACAGAAGGAGGTAGAATTAATGCAGCCAGGCACGGGGATTCACATAAGGTCTGCGGAGCTTAGAAGAACTTGCTGTGGCTTTTCATCTTCACAAGCTTTGCTTTAAACGACAGGAGAAAGATTACAGCTATCCTTGCTGGGACTCCTCTGCTGGCCAGGTTACAGGCTTTTCCCTGATCACAAGTGTTTCCTTTGAAACCTTCTTTCATGGCCCTCACTTTCATGGACTTTGAAGTCAGAATTTCATGTAAACGTGACTTCAGCAGAAACGAACATTTCCTGCCCCTGCCATTGGCCTCTGGCTTTCTCTACTTGAGCTTCTCAAGAGGATTCTGCCGTGTCCCTTAATAGTTAAAAACAGAACAGAGCTTGGGCTCGGCTTTCTCACAGCAACAGTGCTGTCAGCTGTTGTCATAAAGAGTCATTGTGGTAAATAAGCAGAAAATCAGTGCGTTTGATCAGAGAGCCATGGCTGGACTTTAAGATAAGACTGTGAGGTTCAGACCAGTGGGGCTTTTGCTCAAGACATCTATTTGGCCACGTGGTGTCTTAAGTGCCCAAGAGGGTTTTGAAAGATGAAATGCTGGAAGGTTGAATCTATAAATGTCCACTCCCAAAGTCACAATGTTTGCACGTCACACTGTCTGGCATTGAGAGCTGGGTAGCCTAGTGGTTAAGCGCTCCACTCCGGAACTGGACTGCCGGGGTTTCAGTCCTGTTTCTGCTACTCTAACCTTCTGATGGGACAGGTTCTTGTTTCCCCATTTGTGAAATCAGGATGATTAGAGTATTTCCCTTGTGTGGCGGTTGTGAGGATTAGGCCAGTTAGTAGCTGTGCAGGGCTTAGACGCAGAGTAAGTACTCGGTAATGTGAGCTCTTGTAATTAGGCCCCTTTATCAGCTTCACACAGGATGTAAAGCACAATGACTTTCTCTGGGTCACCAAAGCCGTCATCAGATCTCCCCACCTTTGGTGGTCCACAGCATCCTTGCTCCCGTTCTTTCAATCCTCTTTGCTTCTCTGGCCGTCTTATTCAAGTCCTCTCTCTCTCTTTTTTGGCTGTGCTGCGTGGCTTGTGGGATCTTAGTTCTCTGATCGGGGATCCAACCTGGGCCCCCGGCAGTGAGAGCGCCGAGTCCTAACCACTGGACCACCAGCGAATTCCCAGTCGTATCTCTTTCATATGTTCTTTCTGCCTGGAATAGGCTTCTATTTCACCTCCGCCCCTCCCCCAGTGCTCTGTCTCTCCCTGTTGAAGCCCTCTTGGTGGATTGGGTGCAGATATTCCTGCAACCACCACTAACCATGGGGAAACTCTAAGATGATTTTTTTTTTTTTTTTTTGGAGTTTGTATTTATAAACTCTCTAAAGCCTTTATTTATTTATTTTTTGCACATTCGGGATCTTAGCTCCCTGATCAGGGATCAAACCTGTGGCCCCTGCAGTGGAAGTGAGGAGTCTTAACCACTGGACCGCCAGGGAAGTCCCTCTAAAGCCTTATAGAGCCCTTGCCAGTGGACTAACCTGTGAGGTTGCCATCTGTTTTTTTTTAATTGTAAAATATACATAAGATTTAGCGTTTTAACCATTTTTAGGTGTACAGTTCAGTGGCATTAAGTACATTCACATTGCTGTGCGCTCATCACCGTTCTCTGTCTCCAGAACACGTTCATCTTCCCAAACAGAAGCTCTGTACCCATTAAACAATACCTTCCCCTTTTCTCCCTCCAGTGCCTGGCAACCACGATTCTATTTTCTGTCTCTATGAATTTAGCTACGTTGGGTGCCTCATATTGGTGGAGTCATACATTTGTCCTTTTCCTAAAAAATTTATTTATTTTATTTATTTATTATTTTTGTCTGCGTTGGGTCTTCATTGCTGCGCGCGGGCTTTGTCTAGTTGCGGCGAGTGGGAGGCTACTCTTTGTTGCGGTGCGCGGGCTTCTCATTGCAGTGGCTTCTCTTGTTGCGGAGCACGGGCTCTAGGCGCGCAGGCTTCAGTAGTTGTGGCTCGCGGGCTCTAGAGCGCAGGCTCACTAGTTGCGGCGCATGCGCTTAGTTGCTCCGTGGCATGTGGGATCTTCCTGGACCAGGGCTTGAACCCGTGTCCCCTGCATTGGCAGGCGGATTGTTAACCACTGCGCCACCGGGGAAGCCCCATACATTTGTTCTTTGATGGCTGGCTTACTTCACGTAGCATAATGTCTTCAAGGTATGTCCATGCTGTAGCATGTGTCAGAACCTCCTTTCTTCTATAGGCTGAATTGTATGTATAGGTCACATTTTGCTTATCCAGTCATCTGTCAATGGACATTTGAGTTGTTTCCACTTTTTGGCTATTGTGAATGGCACTGCCACGAACATTGTTGTACAAGTATGAGTCCCTGCTTTCAGTTCTTTTGGGTGTTATGCCCTGTGGTGGAATTGTGGGATCATATGGTACATCTCTCATGCAAGGTTGACTTTATAAATCAAGGTCAGAGCTTGAACACCTGGTGGGAAAATTCTCTCTTTACCTCCCTTCTCCCCCACCCCCACCCCACCCCACACCCTCCCACGGACTTTATCTCCATCAATGTCAACTCTACCCTCAGGTGCTTCAGGCTAAAACTCTGGTGTCATCTTGGACTTCTCGAATTCTTTTACAACTCATGTTTAGACAATGAGCAATTCCTTTCGGCTCCATCTTCCGTATCCAGAATCGAGTCACTTCTCCCCATCCCGAACACTGCTGCCGGATCCAGGCCACCACACCTCTCATCTGGATTATGACAATTGTTCCCTAACTGCTCTCCCTGTTTCAGTCTTGGTCCCACTCTGGTCTCTTCTGAGCACAGCAATAAGTTCAACCCTTTAAAAACATTAGTCAAATAATGTCATTCCTCATTTCAGCATCTCACTCCCCATCTCACTCGAGGCAAAATTTAAGTGCTTGCAAAGGTCTGTTGGCCCTCACTGCTCTTCTGACCCCACCTCTCCTTCCCTCATCAGCTCAGGCCACAAGTGTCCCCTTGCTCTTCCGCCTCAGGGCTTTTGAGTTTGCGGAGAACTATGCCTAGAATGTCCTTCCCTTGACAAACTCTTCGCCTTCCAATGTCACCTCTCTAGAGACCCCTTCTCTGAAAACTTAACTTAAAGGAACAAGCCCTTGCTCTCCTGATTCCAGGCATCACCCATGCCTTTTACCCACTTACTTATCACTGTCTGACACACATTCACTCCCTAATCTTCCTAATCCTTCCTCCTCACTGGAATGTAAGCTTCATGATGTCAGGGGCTTTGTTTGGTTTCCTGTCATATCCTCAGTGCCTGTAACAGTGCCAGGCACACACTAGGTGCTCAGTTAGTATCTGTTCAATGAATGGATGGATGGTGCTTTGAGGTCCCCACCTTAACAGCCCACAGATGTTCCTAGTCTCTGAGAGTTATGCAGACGTATGAAAGTCCCATGGCTACCAGGCTCCAGTCTCATCCTTCTGGCCCAGGGCAGCTTCACAATGAAGCAAACTGGGTTGATCACTTTTTGCAGCTCTCTTTAGCCTTAGTAGTTCTTGTAAATGCCCTTGATCACCGCAAGGATTTATCCTATAACAAACAGCCCTTCAAAAAACCTGCGCCATATATGAGTTTGCCAAACTGGACTCTGTGGGTATCTTCTCAGGGGCTCAAGGAGTCTACACAAATCAAATAGTGTTTTTACATTTTGATGACAATCTGAGGGAAAAAAAAGGCAACAAATCCTTGGTCTTTTGATGACTGCCTTACAGCTGAGGAGTATCATATAAGTGGTTCCAGCGTGGTTGCATTTGTGTGTGTGGTATTCTTGGTGCCCAGGGATGCCCTGAATTGATGGTCTTTAATTTTTATTTGTTCAAACTGGGGTCAATGGTTCGTGAATGTCTTCTTGCAAATCCATGATAATTTTTTTTCCCCATAAATGCGTCTGAAAGAGATATATTCAGACTGCACAGCTAATAACCATGAACTACTGTGCAGGTTGAAATACAACACCAGGCTAGAAATCTTCCAGGCTCCAGGCCTCAATTTTACATGGGTCTGAGTCAGCCTAGGGCAACAGGGTATGAAGCAGAGGCAAGAATATTGGTCTTAGAGTCAGGAGACTGGAGGTGGCACCCATCTCGGTCTCTGAACTTAACCGTGTGACCCTGGGTTTGTCGGCCCACCTTTGTGGGTTTCATTCTTCCTCTATAAAATGAACCAGACGGGCTTCCCTGGTGGCGCAGTGGTTGAGAGTCCGCCTGCCGACGCAGGGGACACGAGTTCGTGCCCCCGTCTGGGAAGATCCCACATGCCGCGGAGCCGCTGGGCCCATGAGCCATGGCCGCTGAGCCTGCGCGTCCGGAGCCTGTGCTCCACAAAGGGAGAGGCCACAACAGTGAGAGGCCCACATACCGCAAAAAAAAAAAAAAAAGAACCAGAGAATCTGAGTCTCTTCCAACCCTGACACTCTCTTTTGTGAAATACGTTGGGGAGAAATACCCATTTGGACACCAGGAAAAATACATTGTTGGCACCAAACCCTGGCACCAACAGGACTGGCCATGAGAATAATAGTGACATTTACTGAGGTGTCCATTCAAGGCTCATTTTCTCTGAGTGGACTTTGCTGAGGATTCTACCTAGAAATCCCACCTCCATCTCTATCCTATTTACCCTAGTTGATTTTTCTTCATATTCTTCTCCTGTGCTTTTGAGGAAATCTGACCTTTATTAAGGTTATTTCTTATTATCTGTCTTCTCCTTCTAAAAGTAAACTCTATAAGGGGGAGGTTTTTTTTTTTTTTTTTTTTGTTTTTTTTTTTTTTTTTTTTTTTTTTGTGCAAGACTGTGCTCCAGTGCCTTGAAATGGTGTCTGTCCCTTAGTGGGTACCTGATCAACATTTTCGGAATGATTTGGGCACCTCCTCTGCTTTGGGTCCTGTGCAAGGTGCTTTACATTTTAATCAATAAGTGCATGAAGTAAGTATTATTATTAGCCTTGTGTATTGGCTGAGAAAACTGAGGCTTCACAAAAATCAGGCAACTTGCCTGTAAGTGTCAGAGCTGAAACTTAAACCTGGGTAAGTTGCACACCTTGTTGTATTCATCCTTAGCTTTGGCACCTCTCAGCCAGGAGGGCTCTAGTGCCAAATGCATGAAGCACAGATGAGCTATTCTGTGGCTCTGGTTTTTTTCCTTCTTTTGTGCAGCTCTGTGTACGGGGAAGGGGAAATTAAACTCTCATTTATTGAAGAGACTATCTTTTTCCCATTGTATAGTCTTGGCTCCTTTGTTGTAAGTTAATTAACCATAAATGCATGGTTTAATTTCTGGGCTCTCTATTCTGTTCCATTGATCTATGTGTCTGTTTTATGCCAATGCCATACTGTTTGGATTACTACAGCTTTGTAATATAGTTTAAAACCAGGACATGCGATACCTCCAGCTTTCTTCCTTCTCAAGATTTCTTTGGTTATTCGGAGACTTTTGTGTTTCCATAAAAATTTTGGGATTTTTTTTTTTTCTATTTCTGTGAAAAATGCCTTTGGAATTTTGATGGGGATTGCTTTGAATCTATAGAGTGCTTTGGGTAGTACTGATGGAAATCAAACTCTCAGAGTCCTCCCTGACTGCCTTTGCTTGCTCTGACTGCGCAAAGAACTCACTGTGCAGAATTGCAGAACTGGGTGGTTTGTTAGCTATCCTCTGGTTCCACCAATCCCTTCATTTTAAAGTGAAAGAAACTGCTGAGTGCCGCATAACTCCCGTATTGTCTTGATCTAACTCCCGTATTGTCTTGATCTGTGGACTGATTCATGAGCTTTCAGTGGTCTGGGTGGTAAACCAGAAGGCCCTTGGCAGCAAAGCTGGGAGCCTGCACAGTGTCAGGGGCCCACCCCACCTTGATACTATGGCCACCTGCTGGCCCCTTGGGCCCTGGGCCTTCGGGGTCTTCTGTTACTTGGGTGCTGTTCAGTTTCCAGGGAGCAGACACTGGCTGAGGGCCCTGCCTCTGGTCAGACCACCCCTCCAGATAGTGCTTCTTTATGTGAAAACCATGTCTGTCAAAATGTCATATTCTTGGTGTTCAAATGTTCCAGGAGGATGGGCTTCAGGACCATTCTGTGGGCATTTTCATGTCTTCCTGTTCCTGACACGTTGTCCCTATCTCTTCCCTCCTGGGTCTCTTAGGGGTTAAATGCTACCAGGAAGAAGCAGGGCAAGTTCTCCCCCTTATGCTGCAAGTAAAGAATGAGGAATAGTTTATGTTCATGAATAAGCTATTGCTTATTGATGTTCTGATCACAGAGAAAATGTTCTTGTTCCTGTTTGTTACACATGAAATTGCAGCGAACAGTACAAGACTGACTATAATTAAGTACTTGAGTGATGTGGTCTCTATTATACCAGGTGTAGAAATTCAGGGGAAAGAGTCTTGGAGAGGGATGAAATGGTCAGGTAATAATAAAAATGAAATAAGAACTAACCCTTATCAAGTGCTTTCTACATGTCGGGCACAATACAAATGCCTTACGTGACTTAACTCATTTAATCTTCACAACAACCCTGCGAATGCTGTTCATCTCCATTTTCCAGTGGAGGAAACTGAGGCACAGAAAGATTAAGTAATTTGTTCAAAGTCATACAGAGCTGGAGGTGCAAAGCCAGGAACTGAATCCAGACAGCCTGGCTCCAGGGTCTTTTCTCTTAAATACTGCACCTAATGGCCTTGATGAAGGCTTTGTGAAGAGGAGATGAGACTTGAGCTGGACCTTGAAGAAGGAAAGGCCTGACAGCGTGGGGACATATCTGAGTGATGGAGTGGGCATGGCAGAGACCCCAACAGGGAGGAGGGGACTGGCCTCACTCGGCAGAGCGCACGTATTGGGGAGTAGCAGGGAAGATGGCGGGGCAGTAAGTTGGGAACAGATTATAAAAGGTCTTAGCATCTAGTCAGAGGGTTTAGACTTGATCTGGAAGGACCCAGCCTTTGAAGTGTGCTGAAGGACGACTTGCTAGAAGCAGATGTTTGGGGAGGTTTTTTTGGTGGCAGTGGTAGGTCTGAGGGTAGGAGGTGCGGAGGCAGGAACGAGGCGCTGGAGGGTCGAGCCTAGAATGCTGGTCTCAGCTGGGCCACCTTGGGAGGGAAGATGCACGCGGAGTGGGAAAGACGGGGGACAGAACAGAAGGGCTCTCACCACCTGAGATCACCATGATGCAGTGACATTCGTGGCAAGCGGGGGCCCCGCACCTCAGAGCTACACACACCTGGCCCAGGAGTGGAGTGGCTTCAGGCCAGTGGCTGCCCCAACACTAAGAAGTATGCCTGAACTGCCCCACATTTGTCTGCCCTGCTCCACCCGCAGAGCACAAAAGGGCTGCATTTTTGTGCTGCACCCTCCAAGCCCTGCACACCTTTCTCGTGGCCACCCCAACCTAGGACCCCACAGGGAGGGGAATTCTGGGAATTCCACATACAGAGCAGATTCACTTTTCTTTCATTCTTCTCTTTTCCTCCTCAGCGATTTGACTGAAAGGGCTTCCACAGATGCAGCATAAATTTTCTCAGCAAATCAGTTGTAGCCAAACATCATATCTGAGGATCTCCCACCCTTCCCTGCAAGTTCTTAATAAATCTCACCTCTTCTCTGAACTTCCTGAAGCTTCATCTGTGCCACTTGCATCCGGGGCACGTGGTTTTCTACAGCTGCATCTTCTGTACTAGTTTGCTCGGGCCTTCAGGACAAAGTGCCACCGACCAGATGGGTGAACAACAGACATTTGTTTTTTCACAAACCTGGAGGCTAGAAGTCCAAGATCGAGGTGTGGCAGGGTGGGTTTCTCGAGGCCCCTCTGCTTGGCTTATAAATGATGGTCTTTTCCTGTCTCCACGCGGTCGTCCCTCTGTAACTGTCTGTGACCTTATTTCCTCTTGTTATAAGGACACCGGTCTATGGGGTTAGGGCCCACCCTAATGATCTTATTTTAACTTAACTGCTTCTTTAAAGACCATCTTCAAATACAGTCACTTTCTGAGGTACTGGAGGTACTTCTACATGTGAATTTGTGGGGCAGGGGACACAATTCAGCCCATAACACCTTCCTTCTCATCCAAGTTATCTCAGGGTAAAGGGTCAGCCCAGCAACTACCCAGGCTGTGCTGTTCTTACATCCAGTCCCTCATGGGAGACAGCCTCTGGGCTTTTCTGTGAAGGGCGTTATTTACTGAGGCCCAGTTTCCTATGCAGTGCTGTCCTCCTCCAGGCGAGGAGCGTTTCTCCATGCAGGCATTCCAACTTGGTCAGATCAGAAAGTAGTAAATCCAGGGGAGATTTTTTTTTTTTTAACTGTGTGCAGAATTCCTGGCATAGCAGAGAGCTCAGGAAGGAAGGCCCTGTTTGGGGCCAGAGATCAAGGCTTTGGAGGCTTAACCCTCTGAGAAAGGGTTAGGCCCTCCTCTCACTAATCCTGTTTGCTTGATTAGCCTCTGAATTGATGTACCTAGAATGACGCACTTTGTCACAACCAATGATTTAATGTAACCCTTGAGCTTTTTTTTCTCCCACCCTTAGAGTACCAGTCGCTGGGGGATCTAGAAAGGAGTAGAGAGGCAAGATTGGCAAAGGGGAGGGTTCTGTGGCTCTCAGGGTCCAGGACAGGCCACTGGGTCCAGTCTGCTCCCCCAGCGGGCACCCGTGGGGGCCAGAGGGCTGCCTGCCTGGCAGGAAGTCGGGGTCTGGGCGAGGCGAGGCTTCCCAAGCCCTGACTACTGCCCTCCTGCTGGAAATGGAAAGAGAGCGGGTGACAGCCTTCTACAGATCTGGCAGAATCAAGCCACAAGGGCACCGGGCACCTTACTCCCTCTTCTTTGGATTCCAGCTCCCAGGCACCTGCCAAAGTTGCCATCGCTTTTTATTAAAGTGAAAAACACTTCACTGAAGTGAAATATTCGAGATACGAATATTCTCCAAAGCCATTTTGGAAAGTTTTCAAGAATAGTTTCTTAGGCAAAACAGGGAAAAGGACAAGATTGCACGCAGGGCTGGATGACCCACTTGGAGAGCCGGTTCTAGAAAGAGGACTTTGATTTTATGCTACGGCCTCACACAGAGGGAAGGAAGGGAGCGGGAGGGTTGGGTTGGAGGGCTGGAGGCCTGGCCCTTCTCCAGGGTGTCCTCCTTGGCACGTGACAGGCCCTTGGGGAGACACCTTAATAAAGGGGTCGTGAGCAGCCTGGCAGCCTTCCCACCCTCCTGGTACCCAAGACAAAAGTGTTAGCCTGAAGTGACTCTTTAGGTAATTTCCTAGCACATTTACCCCTTTACAGACCCCAAACTACACAAGTAAATGGACCTCTTTAAAAAAAGTAAAGGTATTAAAAACATCCAACTATCATATTACGGTAAGTGCTGAAGTAGATGCACTTTGTAATCTTAGCTGTCGACATTAGTGAAACACTTTTATCCCAAAAGGCCTGGGATGTATTATTTTAAAGCTATTTTTGTACTAGTGGAGACTTTCTTCTTTTCTAAACATGGCTAGAGGTGGTCAATTTGGGAAAAGTAAAAGAGGAGAAAAAAAAGAAAAGAAGAGGCACTTTCCTACCAGTGCTCTCCTGAGGTCTAGAAGCTGGTAGAAATGGCCTGGGTGAGAGCTGAACCAAGTGCCCTGGGTCGGTGGCAGAGTCTGGGAGGAGCACTGGCAGGGCTGGAGGGGTCCAGTTTTGGTGTGAGGCGGCCTTGGGGCCTGCCTCACCCCTCCCAGTCCCTGGGCTCTTGCTGAGAGGAATGGAATGTGTGTGTGGACCGGACCTGCCAAGCCGAGGCCTCTGAGAAGTCAGGAACCTCCTTACCTGTTGCCAGATGTTGTTTCTGGCAGGTAACTCTTCGGAGGCCTGAGCATGGGGGAAGGGAGACCCCTGCGGTGTGCAGGCGCTGGGACTTGAGGGACGACTGAGGGCAGTTCCCGGCTCAGCTTGGTAGCCAGGCTGCTCAGTAAGTGTTTGTGGACCGACTGTCAAGTTCCCTTTTGCTGGGCGGCTCCCACACCCCTGGCACTTTGTATTCCTCCTCTTGTGTAATCCGCACAAGAACAGGTGAGGAAAGTCTCATGTCCATTTCCAGACAAGGGACTTTGGGATCCGTACGTTCCGTGACTTGACTGAGGTCGCACAGCTAAGAGGCCATGACATTCCCGGCTCTCGTGCCGAGGGGGCATAAGAACCACTGGGGAGCTGGTTAAAAACGTGGGTTTCCCCACACCACTCTCAAGATTCTGATTTTGTCATAGCATTTTTTAAAAATTGTGGTAAAATATGCAGAATAGAAAATTTACCATTTAACCATTTTGAGTGTATAGTTCAGAGGCATTAAGTACATTCACATTGTTCTGCAACCACCACCACCAACCATCTCCAGAACTTTTCTCATCTCCCCAAACTGAAACGCTGCCTCCATTAAACAGCCATGCCCCCTCCCCCTCCCCCAGTCCCTGGTGACCACCGCTCTACTTTCCGTCTCTGAGTTTGACTGCTCTAGGGGCCTCTGTAAGTGGGATCATGTAGTGTGTGTCCTTTTGTGTCTGGCTTATTTCACTGTCACAGTATTCTAAACAAGGGCCCCTGGCAATCCTCATGTAGGGGTCTGGACCTCTCTGAGGAATTCTGGCAGAGGCTGGGAGGAGGGTGAGGGGAAATGCCTTCCTGGCACAGGCTCTGCTGGCTGAGTTTACATGCATGGGAGTGCTGGTTGAGAGTTAGGAAATGGGAGGTGACTGTGTGGTGTCAGAGGGGCCCTGGGGTGGGCAGTGGCTGGTTTCTGGCAGGTATTGCTTGGGGTAGGGTGTTGACCAAGGCCTAAGAGCTCAGGGCGGGAGGACGGGAGGGACAATTGTGTGGACTGGTCAGTTCAGGGAGGGCTCCCCCTTTCTTCTTACCTTCTCTTTCTCCTAACTGCTACGGAGGATGGAGGTAAGGCGCGCATGCACTGCGCCTGCGCACGCATCGCACTCTCCCTCCCCCAAACCACCGACCTGGCTGCGGTCTGCGTGGCCTCCTATTGGTTGCCTGGCCCCGGGCAGATCTCCCTCAGTCTCTGTACCTCTCTTTCCCCATTTATGACATTTATAGTTACAGTACCAATCGCATAGGTGTGTCGTAAGGATTAAATGAGAGAATTCCTGCAAGGGCTTACTTAGAACAGTGCTTGGCACAGATTAAGCGGCCAATAAATATCCAGCATAACGCAGAGGTTTCTGGTGGGGGTGTGATTTGCCCCGACTGTTTTGTTTTTTTCATAGTAACGCAAATACAGACTGGAGAGGAGGTGGAGGACTTGTAGCCGCAGGGTGTACTGATAACATGGGTAGTGAGGGTGGGCGCTGGAGGGTGGTCCCCTTGCCACCCTGAGCCCGCGCCACGTCTTCTGCTTGGTTTCAGCCTCTCTCTCAGCCGTATGAGGATATAGCAACTAAGAGGTCATCGGCAAACCGGGAAGAGGGTTCTTGCCAGAACCCTACCATGCTGGCACTCTAATCTCAGACTTTCAGCTTCCACAGCTGTGAGACAGATTTCTGTCGTTTAAGCCCCCCCGTCTATGGTATACAGTGTTTGTCATAGCAGCCTAAGCCGACTGAGACACAAGGGATGGGGCTAAACAACCTACAGTGCACAGACCCATCTCCCACAACAAAGAATTATCCAGTGCAAAATGTTTTTTTATTTTTTATTTTATTTTGGCTGCGCCAGGTCTTAGTTGTGGCACGAGGGGTCTGTAGTTGCAGCATGCGGACTTCTTAGTTGTGGCATATGGGATCTAGATCCCCGACCAGGGATCGAAACCGGGTCCAGGCCCCCTGCATCGGGAGCGTGGAGTCTTACCCACTGGACCACCAGGGAAGTCCCGGCACAAAATGTCTGAAATGTCGCTTCGAGAAACTCTGCTCAAGGGTAGCTTTTTTTTTTTTTTTTTCTTTTTTTAAATATTTATTTATTTGGCTGCACCGGCTCTCAGTTGCGGCATACAAGATCTTTAGTTGCGGCATGCGGGATCTAGTTCCCTGATCGAACCTGGGCCCCCCGCATTGGGAGTGTGGAGTCTTAACCACTGGACCACTTAACCACCAGGGAAGTCCTGCTCTAGGGTAGCTCGAACTGTGCTTGCAGCCAGAAAGCACTCCTCCAAGGACTGCCGGCCTCCCCACGGCTCCAGATAGTGACCCCTTTGTCCTCATCCCTATGGCTGCAGGAGGCTGAAGCTCATGCCCAACTTCTCCCCTAGTGGTGCAAATAAGCTCAGAAGTTCTTTAACTTGCAGCGGTAGACCACAGGTGGAGCTGGCATCTGCGGCGTGGCAGGGAGGGTTAGGCCCGAGGGGTTGCAACAGACCCATTATCTCCTATTATCTATGTATCGAATTGACATTGACCAGCTGGGTTAGCACAGGGTTATTGTGGATAACTGGGCTGTTTAGAAGTCCCACTTCTCCCCCCTCCCCCACCCGGAAAGAACAGAGATGAGTTGAAGATTGTCAGGAGATGGTGATCTGCTGCAAATGGCCATTCACAAAGCTATTGACCTGCCCATCTGCGATGGCCTCTCATTGGACCCTTTACTCAGCACTCAAGCCTCACTCTGTGGCTGCATGACAAAGCAATTGGATGATTTGATGAGTCTTAAACTTCTCAACTTTTGTGGTTTTGGTGGCTAGGAACCAGAGCCTTAGTTACAGGAGTGTTTTCTAATCTCCATGGGGTTTTTCCACGTAATTTTTGGTTTATGATTCAGCGCTCATACATGGATGAGCTGTACTTTCTGCTTTCCCTGTGTTGTCCACTTGGTAAACTTGAACGGTTTCACATGTCACCTTCGCTGTCCCCGACACCTCTCCCTCTTGTGGAATGACCGGTTCCTTTACCTGTACCCACACAGCGTGTTATGCTGTGAGAGCCCATAGCTCTCATTATAGTCTGGTTATGTCAATATAATCCCAATATAATGAATATAACTCATATAATTCTCCCCAATGGAAGAAGATTCTGGAGAGGAGGGACTACATGTTTTCTCATCCTTGAGCCCTCAGTACCGGGGCTGGGTCTGACCCAGGATCAGGCTGCAGGAAATGTTTGCTGAGCTGAACTGAACTTCAAAAGAGTAAAGCATATGCAACGATTTGATGGTGAAAATGGCAGATCTGGGCCACTCGATATATATATGGAGGAAAGAAAGACACTGCAGCAAGTTCTAGCAGGGTATGTTGGAAACTGCCTGAGAGCGTGTCCATCTTTTTCAAACCAACTACAGCTGCTAGCATGCATTCCTCAGTGTCAAAAGGCTTGAGTGTTTCAAGATGCATTTTTGGAATGCTGGGCTAGCCATCGAGAATTTAAGATGTTTATCGGATATGCTTTCTGGTGAGATCACTGCAAAAGTTTGAATTGTAGAGTATGTATCTTCTTTTAAAGAAATGCAATTATATTACTTCGAAGACTATGCTAAGTGTAATTGAACGAAGCTGAGA
>NW_021146022.1:37710-49889 GCF_002837175.3 Physeter macrocephalus | reverse complement strand
ATGTGAATGGATCTTGAGAACATAATGCTCAGTGAGAGAGGCCAGGCACCAAAGGCCACATAGTGTGTGATTCCATTTATATGAAACGTCCAGGACAGGCAAATCCACAGGGACAGAGAGTGCATTCGTGGTTGCCAGGGGCTGGAGGAGGGGGATGGAGGGTGACTGCTCATGGGGACGGGGTTTCTTCTTTGGGGGATGAGAATGTTCTGGAACTAGACAGAGGTGGAGGTCGCAAAACATCGTGAATGTCTTAAATGCCGCTGAATTGTTCACCTTAAAATGGTGAACTTTGTGTCACGTGAATTTCGCCTCAAATAAATAAATAAGAATATTAAGGACATACATGCACACACTCCAAAGCTGAGCTGTTCAATACGGAAGCTACTAGCTGTATAGCTCTGTGGACACTGAAATTTACTTCGATTTAAATGAATTGCAGAATTCAGTTCCTCAGTGGCACTGGCTACATTGCCAGCGCTCGGAGCCTGGTGGGGCTGGTGGCAGAACACGCCCACTGTGGTGGGAAGTCCTGGTGGATGGCCAGGGCTGAGAGGGGAAGCAGGAAGAGTGCATCATGGGGACAGTGGGAGCAAGAACGCCCCCGACTGGGGATGAACTGGGTGCTCACTGTTCAGGGAGTGCAGTGCAGACTGCAGGCGAGAGAGGTGCCCGACGGGGGCGGGGACACAGCCATCGAGGCAGGGGTGCGGGGCTGGATCCCTCTCCATCAGGGACCGGAGCTCTGGAGCCTGGGATGTACACGGTGGCCATGGCAGGACCCTGGGACCAGTCAGCCTGCAGCCGCTACAGTGAAGGCAGCCGCCACCCAGGCCCAGGGGCACCTGAGACGGGGGTTTGGTGAGAGGGACCCCAGGAAGCACGGGGTGGAGGGCTCATGCATCAGGCTCAGTGGGCAAGGAAACAATCAATTAGACCACAGCTGCAAGTGATCACGCCCTCTTGGCACCCATGCTGGGGCGGCCACACTTCCAAGAAATAAATGCTAAACACGTCCGACTACACATTCTAAACTGAATAAACGGCTTTGATGTTTGCCTTTTGGCTTTTGCTGAATTATGTTTTTTTTTGTTTTGTTTGTTTTTTTTGCCATAATCAGTTCTTTCTGTCGTGCTCCTAACTTTTAGATTTGTAAATCACAGATGATCACGTGGCCACAGCGGACCTCTTGCACATGTCTATGATTTTGGTCTGTTCTGTTACCTTCGGTTTCTGGTAGATTTATGTCACTAACTTTATGTTTATGTCTACTTAATGGTGTATTTCAATCCACTATAGAAATCCAGAAGTTGGGAGAGCCTTAAATTAATGTGAAAATTCTCTCTCTGCAAATTTTAAAGACTATACTGATTCTAATACTAGATTCAATTAATGAACCAAATCCTAAGAATTCTCACTTCTCTTTGGCCTTATGGATAGAAAGGCCTTCTGTGTAGAAGGGTCATTTCCAATGTACAAGAAAACTGCCACTAGCAGATAAGAATGGGCTAAATCAAAGTCGGGGAAGGGCTTTCTTCTTGAGTTTGGATCATCGATTCCTTGGTGGGACCTTTTTACAACCAACAGTGAAAAAGTCTCATAACATGGGGTGAGGAAGGAAAATGAGGGTGCATTTCAACAGCAGCAGCCATGGAGCTGAGAAGTCAATTCAGAAAAAGAGAGATTCCTCGCTCTGCTGATTCAAATGGTTTTCAAAACCAAGGTGGACGCGTCCCCACCCTGGCTGCGCTGGCTTTCCCAGAGCGGCCTGAGCGGCAGGCGGCTGGTCTCTTACCTGCGGCGAGGTTGGCACAGGCTGGGCCACAGGCGCCTGGGCTGCCGACGAGGGACACAGAGCCACGGAAGCCGGCGAGTCCGATCCACCCTCTGAATTCTGCATGCTCAGTTCTAAAGAGAGGCGGAGAGAGAGTGAGTGGGGCAGGGCTGTCTTCACGAAGCCCAAAGAGGCAATGTACACGACAGGCGAGCGGTAATGACCTGCAGTCTTCCAAGTCCAAATGCAGGGATCCTGGCCAGACTAGGTAAGGAAGGGGAAGGGGGGAAGAGGTTGCACAATTGTTCCATAATTAGAGAGAAGAGGGCTTCCCTGGTGGCGCAGTGGTTGATAGATAGTTCATGGTAGAACCCACTTCCCAGTCCTGGATCTTGCTACCAAACCCCATGACAAGAGCAGGGAGAGAGACACCGTATCACGTTTTGCTTGGGACCATCTCAGATGATGTATGTTGTCCCAGCGTAGTTACCGATAGTGCCTCTGTCACTCTCAAAAGTGAAGTCATGATGGGTTTCCCTGGTGGCGCAGTGGTTGAGAGTCCGCCTGCCGATGCAGGGCACACGGGTTCGTGCCCCGGTCTGGGAGGATCGCGCATGCCGTGGAGCGGCTGGGCCCGTGAACCACAACTACCGAGCCTGCGCGTCCAGAGCCTGTGCTCTGCAACGGGAGAGGCCACAGCAGTGAGAGGCCCGCGTACCGCAAAAAAAAAAAAAAAAAAAAAAAAAGAAGAGAGAAGGGAGGGCGCAGGGGATGTTTTTCCAAATATAAACCCGAAAAAATAGCTCTGCAGGAATTCCCGAATGCTGGGGACAACAGCTCCCCCTTTCCGATCTGATCGGGCTCATACGACTTCTTTACTCATTTACCGACAAAACCAAAAGCTCCTGGTGGATGCTGGCCATCTGCAGAGCTACTGCACCCCAAACTATAAGCGCATCCTCCTAGGGCAGGGTCTCCCCCCACGGCACTGCTGCCACTGGGCGGGTCATTCATGTTCTGTGGGACCGTCCTGGGCCCTATGTGGGGTGCAGCAGCATCCCGGGCCCCAGCCACTTGATGCCAGGAGCACGCCCAGTCGTGACCACCGCAGATGTCGCCAGACATTGCCCAGTGTCCCTGGGGGGGCGGGGGGGGATGGATTCAACGCTGGTTAAGAATCACTGGTTTAGGGAGAAAAAAGGTGATAGCAGAGAAAGAAATGGCACATCCCTTTGGGCTGGAGAAAAATCCTCAGGCATTTCAGCAATAAGAAAAAGTGCCTTCTGGTCCTTTGCCCATGAGAAAGTAGACAAGTACATTTCTCTGCAGCCAGGTGTAGATATCTTTCAAGAAGGTAATTTAAACATTCTCTACCAAAAGATTCATTTAATCTCAGCACCGAGTGGCAGATGATAGTCACTCCAGGAAAATGCTGAAAGTCAAACCCTCTTCATTTTTTAATAAACACTGGCTACCTTAAGTCTTTGGAGAAGCAGTTCAATCCACAAACTGCATAGAGAGGAGGTGGTTTTGTGGTCACACACACCTGTCCCCATCCCTGTCCCTGTCCCGCCCTGGCTGCGGCTCTGAGCACAGCCCCCCAGGAGTGAAGTCTCCCGCCTCCTGATCCCCAGGGAGGCCTGGACAGCATGGCACATACCACGGTGCCCAGGACCTACGGCCAGAACTTTGATATATGTTTCTCTACAGCCCCAACAGCCCCCACCTCCAAAAATGGGTGGAGAATTTTTTTAAAGCCTTTTAAAAAAAATATAAATCGATAATAGATGAAAATAATTTGCCTAAAGGGAAGCAGAAAGATGTGTGTGTGTGTTTGGATCTGAGAGTGCTGGCTCAATCCCATCTTTATTGACTCTCCCGTCCCAAATGCCTTTGGTGCCACAAGAACCACTGGATGGACCGTGGAGGTGCCTGTGGCATTTTTCTCTTTCCCGTGACCTTGACTCAGTTCTCACCACCAGATGTCCTCAGAGCCATGCGGTGACGGGTGCCTCCTACATTCTTTGCCTCTTTCGGAGGAAGAGGGAGAGGAGGAGGAGGAGGAGGAGGGAGAGGAAAAGAAGGAGATCAGCTCGGTGCTTTGTGACCACCTAGAGGGGTGGGATAGGGAGGGTGGGAGGGAGGGAGTGGCAAGAGAGAAGAGATATGGGAACATATGTATATGTATAACTGATTCACTCTGTTGTAAAGCAGAAACTAACACACCATTGTAAAACAGTTATACTCCAATAAAGATGTCAAAAAAAAAAAAAAGGAGGAGGAGAGTGTGAATTTCTAATCATGCATTTCCTGGGTCTCCAACTGTTCTCTGCCTTCCTGATGGAACTGACCTTTGGAATTATCCTGCTGGAATCTGCTTAATCGAGGTCTCTTGTTTATGGTTTTCTCTGACCGTTTTAAACCAGTCCTTTGCCCACTCTGCACCACTCTGTTCCCATCTGAAGCCAGGAAGCGGGTAACTTCAGCGGCACTAGGAGGAAATGGTTTAGAACTCTCTATGAAATGAATCCACTGGTGAGAAAGTGAGCAGGCTGACTTTGCTGAGACCAGTCCCTTGTTCCACAGTTGAAGTCTTATGGAAACGGGGAGAACCTGTGAGTGTTGGGATAGACAGTGGGCTGGCCCATGCTGTGCTTAGTGTGGCCAGAACACACCTTCCAGAATGCAAGTGAGTCTAACACACTGCTGACCAGCATGCACTGTCTGTCTATCACACTGCTTAGTGTATATAGTTTAGACCAGAGTCAGCAACCTTTTTCTGTAAAGGACCAGATACTTTTGGGCCCACCTGGTCTCTGTTACAACTATTAGACTTTGCGATCATAGCACAGGAGCAAAAATGGCTGACATGTGAACGAATGATCCTGGCTGTGTTCTAATAAAACTTTATTTATAGAAACAGGCGACAGGCCAGGTTTGGCCCATAGGCCATGGTTGCTGGTCACTGGTCCATATAATTTCTTTTTTTTCTGCACCACGCGGCTTGCAGGATCTTAGGTCCCTGACCAGGGATCGAACCTGGGTCCCCAAGCAGTGGAAGTGTGGAGTCCTAACCGCTGGACCACCAGGGAATTCTCCGGTCCATATAATTTGGGTTTAATAAAGTGACGTGGTTTTGGAAGGTGGGTAGAAAAACGACACTGTCTGGAATCAAAGCCTGAGGTCACAGGCCCTTGATCCAGCGCCTAGTTCTTGTGGCCACGTCTCACCAGCGTGACAGGACTGGAGGAGCCCCGGAGGGCGACTCAAACTGTGTGGAGGGTGGAGCTGTTGACATTTAAAGGCAAACGGAAGTATCAGACACTGGTCTGAAATGCCAACAGTGGTCTTCCTGAAGCTTGTGAAGTCATAATAAAGAAAACTGATTGAATCCCGGAACCCCAGAAGCCAGGTGTAGCGCTTAAAACTTAGGATGGGAGTTTGGGCACAGATCACTTTGGGGAGCTGTAGTGGGTTGAATAGTGTCCCCCCCACCCCCAAATTCATGTCAACGTGGAATCTCAGAATGTGACCTTATTTGGAAACAATGTCTTTGCAGATGTACTCAAGCAAAGGCTTAAGGTGAGATCATAGTGGATGAGGGTGGGCCCTAAATCCAGTGACAGTGTTCTTGTAACAGGCAGAAAAGACACACAAGGAAGAAGGCCATGTGACAATGGAGTCAGAGACTGGAGTGACGCAGCTACAAGCCAAGGAATGCCAAGGCTGGCCGGGGCCACCAGAGCTGGAAGATCCTCCCCTAGAGGGATCCCGGCCCTCTTGACACTTTCTAGTCTCCAGAACTGTAAGAGGATAATTTTTTGTTGTTTCAAGCCACACAGTCTGTGGTCCTTTGAATGGCAGCCCCAGGAAACTCACACAGGGGTCCCTGTGGTGCATCCTTCAAGGTTTGGTGTCCTGCTTCTGTGCCAGGCACAACTCAGGCCGCTGACACATCTTTATCAAATGAATGAACACTTTCGTAATGCCTTAGTATTACATCTGATACTGAATTATAAAAATTTACATATAGCATTTCAGATAGTGAGAGTCTATGAAAGCACTTTATAAAACAGATAATAATACACAGAATTATTATTTCAAGAGGCAGTACAGCTAGGAAATACAAATAGGTTCATAAAGGTTTCAGAAAATATACAATCTACCTGGTTATTTCAGGGGTAACTAAGACTCTTCTGGAAAAGGCAATGATCTTTTGAGACCGACTGCTCTGCTCCCCCTGATTCATCCCTTGATGCTAGGATCAGACAGACAGACTGACAGACGCTGTGTGGGACAGCCTGGCTGCTCTAATACATGAACACACAACAGGCCCATCTACGGAGAATGTGGAATCCTTCCTCAACCACCTAAGATAATCAAGGCTGTAGGCTGCACAAAAGCTGATCCAGTTTCCTGAAAAAATGTTTTATTTGGGTCCACTAATCAAGGGCTCTGAGCACATCAAAGTTTAGGTTTTTTTTTAAAAAAATGGCTTTTATATGTTTTTTAAAAAGATTTTTTGGATGTGGACCATTTTTAAAGTCTTTATTGGATTTTTTACAATGTTGCTTCTATTTTATGTTTTGGTTTTTTGGCCGCGGGGCATGTGGGATCTTAGCTCCCCGACCAGGGATCAAACCCATACCCCCTGTGTTGGAAGGGGAAGTCTTAACCACTGGACCGCCAGGGAAGTCCCAAAAAATGGTTTTTAAAAGGTATTCAAAAGAGCACTGACTTTCAGTAATGGTGGAGCAAATTGGTTGGACTAACCCTCCTGCAGATAACAACTACAAAATCTGGGCAAAGTATTTTTTTTTTTAAAGCAACTATTTAAAGACATCGGAGGGTGACCAAAGCAGGCAGACACTGCCAGGGAGCCCACCCTTGAAAGACCACTGTCAGACTGGTTGGTGACTCTGGCTTTTTGCTTGGTGGCACATCCCAGTCCACAAATGCTTGGGTGGCAGAAAGCATCAGCCTGGTCATCTTGAAGTGTCAGAGGAGAGAGTTCACAATGTTGTGGTGGTTGGGGGGGAAGAAATAGAGCCACACAGGGGGTGAACCCCCAAATCCTACTACAGGGTCCACCCAAATCTTTAGCCAACTGGCTAGAAGCCACACATGTGGGGGAGTCATCGGGGTCTTGGAGAAAAACTGGCAGTTCAAAGATGAAAAAACTATGTGGAGATTTCAGCTGCTACTCACTGCAGGAGGGGCAGAGTTTGAGTCCAGCCAAGTTAAATGCCATCGGGGGGAACACAGCAGAATCCAGAGACTCTCCAACATATCATTCATGATGTCCAGGACCCAAGAAAGACCACGAGCTATGAGAAGAAATAGGAAATTGTGATTCATACCCAACGAAAACAAACAAAAAAAAGGAGTCAATTACAACCAAACCAAGATAATCCAGGTGATGCAGATAAAGCAGCTACTGAAAATAAGCTCAAGAATTTAAAGGAAGTTATATGCACAATGAACGAATGTATGGGAATCTCAACAGAAGAAGAGAAAATTTTAATAAAGAACCAAGTAGAAATTCTGGAGCTGAAAAGCAAAATAACTAAAATGGAAATTTCACTGGATATGCTTCATAGCTAATTAGAGATGGCAGAAGGAAGAGTCATTGAACTTGAAGATAGATCAATCAATTTGAAGAACTGAGAGAAAAAAAGTTAAAGGAAAAAAAAAACACAAAAAACAGAACATGCAATCTAATATACATGTAACTGAAATCCCAGAAGAAAAGGAGAGAATGGGAAAGGAAAAAAAAGATATATTTGAAGAATGGCCAAACACCTCTTAAATTTGGTGAAAGACATCAACATACAGGTCCCTGAAGTTCAACAAACCCCAAGAAAGATAAATACAAAGAAAATCAACTTAGGTGTGTCACGGTTAAACTGCTAAAATAAAAAAATAAAAAGATAATCTTTAAAGCAGTAAGAGAAAACTACATATTATATTTCAAGGGAACAATAGCATGGATGATAACCAACTTCTCATCAGTAACAATGGCAACCAGAAAACAATGAAATGACATCTTTAATATGTTGGGGGAAAAAAACCCTGTCAACCCAGAATTCTATATCCAGCAATGCTATTCTTAAAAGGAAGGTGAAAATAAAGACACTTTATGCTAAACAAAACCTGAGAAATTTTGGCCTACACTATAAGAAATGCAAAAGGAAGTTCTTCAGGATGGAGGGAAATAACACCAGATGGTAAACTGGGATGTATAAGAAGGAATAAAGATCACTTGAAATGATAAATATGTGGGTAATTGTAAAAGACTCTATTGTTTTCTTTCCTTCTCTTAATTTCTTTAAAATGTCTACATCTATTTTAAAAAATTTATAATACTCTCTTGTGGGATTTATAATATATGTAGATATAATCTATATAACAATAATAGCACAAAGGAATGGGAGGGCAAATGGAATTACACATGCAAGGTTCTTGTATTTTACATGATGTAGTAAAATATTAACTCTACCTAGTTTGTGATAAAGATGCATATTGTAAACCCTAAAGTAACCTCTAAAAAATGCAAAAAGACATAGCTAAAAAATTAATAGAGGAATAAAATGAAATACTAAACATAACTGATTATCCCCAAAGAAGGCAGGAAATGAAGAACAAAAAGCAGATGAAACAAATAGCAAAATGGGTTTCCTCTATCCAGACATATTAATAATTACCTTACATGTAAATAGAGTGAACACTTGAATGAAAAGGCAGACATGGTCAGCCTCGATAAAAGACAAAATTGCATTATATGCTGTCTAAAGAAACCCTCTGTAAATATAAAGGCATACATAGGTGGAAAATAATGGGATGGAAAAAGGTAAGCCATGCAAATGCTAATGTTAAGAAGGTTAGACTGGCTAAAATGATCAGACAAAATTGACTTCAAGGCAAAGAACATTACTAGAGATAATGATGAACATTTCATCATAATATAATTATCAGTTTATCAGGATGACATAATCATTACAGATGTGTGTGCCCCTAGTAATACAACTTCAAAACAGAACTAAAGGAAAAATCAATAAATAAGTAACCATAGTTGGAGCTTTTAAACACCCTTCTCTCAGTTATTTTGATAGAAACTAAACAAAAGTTCTAATAAAGATATAGCATATCTGAGTGACACTATCAATCACATCGACCTAATTAACATTTATAGAACACAACCACCCAAACCTGCACTTTCTTCTCAAATGTACATGAACTATTCACAAAGATGGGTCATATTCTGGAACATAAAGCAAGTCTCAATACATTTCAAAAGAATGAAATTATACAGAGCATGTATGTACTTTGAGCGTAATGGAATCAATTAGAGATCAATAAGATATCCAGAAAAATGCCAAAATATTTAAAAAATAAAAAATACGCTTCTAAAATAACCCACAGGTCAAAGAATAAACCATAAGAGAAATTTAAAATGTTCTGAACTAAATGACAATGAAAACATGACATATCAAAGTTTGTGGGATGCATCTAAAGCAGTGCTTAGAGGGAAATGGTTAGCTTTATAAACTTATATTAAAAGAAAGGCTTAAAATTAATCATTAAGTTTTCAACCTTAGGAATCTTTAAAAAGACAAGCAAATTAAACTTAAATTAAGTAAAAAGAAGGGGGAATTCCCTGGTGGTCCAGTGGTTAGGACTTGGTGCTTTCACTGCCAGGGTCCAGGTTCAATCCCTGGTGGGGGAACTAAGAGAAAAAGAAAAGAAATTTCAGTTTTGAGGAAATTTTGCTTTGGTTCATTTTCTCTGTTGTTTGGAGAGGTTTTTAAAAATTTCATTAATTTCTCCTTTATTGTTTCCTTCTTTTTACTTTTTACTTTTTTTTTTTGGCCATGCTGCATAGTTTGCAGGATCTTGTTTCCCCGACCAGGGACTGAACCTGGGCCATGGCAGGGAAAGCCTGGAATTCTAATCACAGGGCCACCAGGCAACTCGCCAAACTGAAATTTCTTCAAAAAAGAAATGAGCTATCAAGCTATGAAAAGACATGAAGGAAACATAAATACACATTACAGTGACCCTCAAACAACTCGGGGTTAAGGGCACTGATACCCGCCACTCCATGTGCAGTCAAAAATCTGAGTATAACTTCACAGTCAGCCCTCCGTATCCACATTTCTGCATAACTGAACCAACCAAAGATTGTGCAGTAGTGTACTATGCATTTATTGAAAAAAATCCACAAATAAGTGGACCCATGCAGTTGAAACCTGTGATGTTCAAAGGTTAATTGTACTAAGTGAAAGTAAATGCATACATACTGTATGATTCCAACTATATGACATTCTGGAAAAGGAAAAACCATGGAGACAGTAAAAAGATCAGTGGTTGCCAGGAGTTGGTGGAAGGAGGAATGGATAGGAGCACAGAGGATCCTTAGGGCAGTGATAATGCTCTATACAAGACCATACATTTGTCCAAATCCATAGACAGTACAACACCAAGAGTGAACCCTAGTGTAAAGTATGGACTTTGGGTGATAATGACTTGTTAGTGGTTTATCAACTGTAACAAATGTACCATCTGGTGAGGGATGTTGATAATAGGGGAGGTTATGCATGTGTGAAGGCAGAGAATATACAGGAAGTTTCTGTACCTTCCTTTCAATTTTTCTGTGAACCTAAAACTTCTCTTTAAAAAAATCATAGAAAAAAAAGAAAAGATTGACAACTCCCTATACAAGAACGAAAGAGAAAAGAAAAACACACCAACTGCCAATGTCAGGAATGAAAAGAGATACACCTCTACAAATCTTACAGAAATCAAAATGATAATAAGGAACTATTATGAACAACTTTAGCCAATAAATTCAGTAATTTAGATCAAACAAACACTACACACCAAAACTGACATAAGATGAAATAGGAAATATGCATGTCATACATCTAACAAGGAAATTGAATATATTATTGAAAACCTTCCTACAAAAAAAACTCTAGGCACAAACAGTGTCACTGGTGAATGATATCAAACACCGAAGAAGGAATTATCACACAAATTCCATCAGCAAATAGAGAAAGGAATACTTCACAACTCATTTCATGAGGTCAGCAAAAACCCTGATACCAAAATTTGATAAAGATATTACAAGAAAAGTATTTAGACTAATATCTCTCATGAGCACATAGGCAAAAATCATAACAAAAAATAATAAATCAAATCCAGCAACATATAACCAATATAAAACCCATACTTATGTTGTCAATTGTTTTTTTTTTTCTAATGAAGCCCCAGCTCTTTTCCTCCTCAGTTATTTTTGACAAAGGTGTCAAGGCAATTCAACAAGGAAAGGTAGTCTCTTAAGCAAATGATATATCCACATGGGAAGAAAAAAACAAATGAACCTTGATCCCTACCTCACGCCATACACAAAAATGATTTTGAGTTAGATCACAGACTTACACATAAAAGCTACAATTATAAAACTACTACGAGAAAACAGGGGTGTAAGCAAAGGTTACTTAGGGTGCAGAAAGTAATGAACATAAAAGAAAAAACTTGATACATTAGATTTCATCAAAATTTAAAACTTCTGCTCATTAAAGGATTTCACTAAGAACCCAAATTGGTAAGCCACAGTCTGGGAGAAAATATTTGCATAACTTGTATCTGGAATACAAGGGCTTTTATCCACAGTATATAAAAAGGGCTCTTAACCACAGTATATAAAAATCTCCTACAACTCAATAATAAGAAGACAACCTAATGGGCAAAAAACTTGGATAGGCACTTCATAAAGGTATACAGATGCCCCAAAAGGATATGAAATAGTACTCAACCTCGATAGACACTAGGGAAATGCAAACTAAAACTGCAGTGAGATGCCACTCACTAGAATGGCTAAAATAAAAATATCTGACAACAACCAATGTTGTGAGCACATGGAGAAACTGTAACTCTCACACACTTATGGGGATGTAAAATGATACACCACAGTGGAAAAAAGGTTTGGCAGTTTTCTAGCAAGTTAAACCTACCCTTTAACCCAGAATTCCTCTCCTGGATGTTTATCCAAGAGAAATGGAAACATATGTCTTAAAAAAACTTGTATAAGCATGTTCGTAGCAGTTTTCTAGACAAAAAGGAGAAATAACCCCAATGTGCATTAGCAGAAGAATGAGTGAGAAACTGCAGACTGTGTTAAGTTAATGACGCATAGTGTAATCCCCCAACCATTAAACACACCCACACACACAGCCAAAAAGCTGATGGGGGGCTTCCCTGGGTAGCACTGTGGTTGAGAGTCCGCCTGCCGATGCAGGGGACACGGGTTCGTGCCCCGGTCCGGGAAGATCCCACATGCCGCGGAGCGGCTGGGCCCGTGAGCCATGGCCGCTGAGCCTGCGGGTCCGGAGCCTGTGCTCCG
>NW_021146022.1:0-37640 GCF_002837175.3 Physeter macrocephalus | reverse complement strand
CACACACACACACACACACACACACACACACACACACACACAGCTGATGGGAAACACTATTCATTGACAGAAAATTATGAACTACTGATAAACGTAACACATAGGTGAATCTCAAAATCATTATGCTGAGTGAAAGAAGATGGATCCGAAAGAGTTTATACATAACACAGAATGGGCAAAGCTAATTAATCCAAGGTTAAAAAAAATCAGAAAGAGTGTGGGTGCAGGGATTGACTTAGGAAGGGATGGGGGGAAACTTTGAGAGAGGTGGATGGTCACGTTCTCTATGTGATCGGGTGTGCATTACATGGAATATCCATCTGTCAAAACTGGACAGCTAAGATTTGCACATTTATTGTCTGTAAATCTTTTTTTTTTTTTTTTGGTTGCGCCGTGCAGCTTTCGGGATCTTAGTTCCCCGACCAGGGATCGAACCCGGGCCCCTGGCAGTGGAAGCACTGAGTCCTACCCACTGGACTGCCAGGGAATTCCCGGTCTGTAAATCTTAACCCAAAAAAACCTTTAGTAACGAGTAGAGGATGGGGAGTGGTTTTTGGTATAGGTGGTACAAGATGCAGGATGCTGATAACTGTAAGAGGCTGGTGGTGACTACACAGGGTTCAGTATCCTGTGGGTGGATTTTGTTGATGTTTGAAATTTCCAAAATAGAAAGTTAAACAAAAAAACCCATCCGGCTATTAGCTTTCAGCCACAGAGAATAAGCGCAAGCTTCTGCCTTCCTCCATATGTGCTGGTTTGCTGGGCTAGCAGCCCTTGAAGAGGAGACCAGTCGTTTCGGGAGTCCTTCTGGAAGGTGGGAGGCGGGATTAGGGTGACTCCCTGGGGCAGCGCGGAAGGGCAACCGGCAGCCACACGCAACGTGAAGTCCTCTGCTTTTCCTTTTCCCTGTTCAGCGGGGTCAGGCTCCTAGGTGATCCCAATCACCTTGGGCGGCTGCACTTCCGCTCTGAACTTGAACTTGTGATAGCAACTTTGTGATAGGAATCATTCCGTTGCTGTCTTCCCCGCTTGTTCTATCACAGTCACTTGTCCTCTCTCCTGTTTTTTCTTCCCCAGGCCGGGACCCGAGCCCTCTTTCTCTGACTCTATCTGCGGCCGCTCTCTGGAACACGACCCGCGGCCCAGACTGGCCAGGTTGGGCCAAAGCTCTTTGTGCTCAGAGACACGCCCAGCGTGTTGTTTATAAGCCGAGCACATTTCCTTTGCCATCTGGTCCACGATAAGGGCAAACTCGAGAAATAAAGTGGAAAAGCGCAGGGCCAAGGTGCCACTTCCCCTCCTGGGCCAGCCTGGCATTTAGAAGGCACAGCTGACCTTCTGGAGACGCTGCCCAGAAACACCCACCAGCAGGAACAGGGGCGAGGGTTCCTGAGTGTATGTGAGGGGGCCAAGCAGAGACCCGCGGTCTGCAGCCCTGGATCAGGGCCTCCATGAATGAAGCTGTCTGGGCACAAAGGGAAGAGGCTTCTGTTTACGGGAGAATACTCTGGTTACCTAGTAACTAGTAATGACAGGAAAGGAAATGCAGAAAAAGCTGAGGGCAATTTCTGGGCCTGGTTCCTGGCCCAGCGCTGACTCACCAGGACCTGAGGCAATCTCCTTTCTATTCTCCTTTCCCCCCCCCCAACCCCCCCCCCCGCCCCGTGCCAAGGGGAGGGATCACCTGCCTCGCATAGGTCTGGTCGGTATTTAGGAAGCAGCGTGTCATCTCTGGGTAATTAGGGGAGAGCCGGCCTGGAGGGTTTCTAGTTCCCTTCGTTCTGATTGGCCAGTTAACTTCCGCTCTGGGGAGACGCAGGCCTTTTACTTTTACTTTGCGGAGAGACACATGGCCGCCTCCTCGGGACATCGGTTCATGTTCTGCTGGTACTTGGTGGCCGCTGGATGGCACCTGGGTTCATTGGCCCCCAAGAAAGCAATTCATTTCTTCCCTATGGACAAGAAGGAACAAGTCCAGAATGTTCTCAAGAGCACGAATTGTTTCAAACACCGGGGTCTGGTCTGATGCTTGTGTTGATGTTCCCAGAGTTATTAGGGGGACCAGAAAAATCAGGTCCCTTTTTTTCTCTTGGGCCCCCTTCAGTCTGAGGCCAGGTCTAGGGAGCAAGCCACATGGGAGTTTAGATTCTCCTCTGTCCCTGCTGGCGTGTGGCCCCTGCTGAGCGCCAGGCACCGAGAGGAGACCCGTACGCTTGGAGAACTAAACCGCCGTCTCCTCCTTGCCGAAAAGTGGATCCTTTAACCGTCCGTGATGGTGGAAACCACATCCTTTCTCTCTTGGACACTCCCACGCACCACCCCCCGTAGGCACTGATACAGGGTCCCCACTGCGGACGATCGGCTGGTCATTCCCTGGGGTGGGGGGGGGCTGGCCCAGGCACTATGGGTGCTGATGGCATCCCTGGCCCCCACCCACCAGATGCCAAGAGCACCTCCCAGGCCTGAGTCTCTGAGGCACTGCTGAGCATCTCTGGGGTGTGGGGTAGGGTCGCCCCGCTTGAGAAGCTCTGTTCTCAGGGAACATGCAGCCTCTGGGAAATGAGCTGGACAAACGGCGCTCGAGTACAATGGACTCACAGACAAGTTGAGAACGGGGACAGTGACAAAGAGGGCACTGTGGTGACCTGGGCACCAAATCACTGCAATCCGGCCAGAAGGAGGGGGGAAAACGACTGGACCCTTTAAAATCTACCCACTCTTTCCAAGCGTCGTAATTTCAACTCACATCAAGGGTGACCCATTGTTCCCTCTTGGCCTAAACCTTTTGGACGCCCTGGCATTCTTCAGTTAATTTTCAGTTCTGTTTTTTTTTTCCTTTTGCAGCCATGGACTTTGAAGGATCAGAGCTGGCTCTGAGTCCCTCTGGAATGAAGTATCTTCAGAATTCAAATTCCTTTTTCTTTGGTAAGAACTGGGCTTCTGTTCCTGTTTTCTTGTTGGAAGCCAAGCTTTCCCTCTTTCTCCAGCAGAGAGAAGATCAGGCCCAAGCCCTGGAATTGGCCGTCAGAGGGCTCTAAGCTCAGTGCGGGGGGTGGGAGGCAGCCAGGTCCCCGGCCAGTCCCATGGTCCCAGGGTTCGGGGTCGAGTGGGACAGGCCCCTCTGAACTCCAAGGACAGCCACCTTTCCCTGCCGCACTGTTAACTGGGCAACACCCTCTTACTTTCCTCTTAAAGAGGCACGATTTAACTATTAATGTAAAAATTGTCCAAACTGAGGTATGGTTACCTTGTCTGGGATGCGGTCTGATTTTAGTTGCAACTGACAACGTCACAGATTCAGGGGAAAATGTGAATGAAAAAACCACAGGTGTAGAGAACAAACGTATGGACACCAAGCGGGGAAAGTGGCGGGGGAGTGGTGGAAGCCAAGCTTTCCCTCTTTCTCCAGCAGAGAGAAGATCAGGCCCAAGCCCTGGAATTGGCCGTCAGAGGGCTCTAAGCTCAGTGCGGGGGGTGGGAGGCAGCCAGGTCCCCGGCCAGTCCCATGGTCCCAGGGTTCGGGGTCGAGTGGGACAGGCCCCTCTGAACTCCAAGGACAGCCACCTTTCCCTGCCGCACTGTTAACTGGGCAACACCCTCTTACTTTCCTCTTAAAGAGGCACGATTTAACTATTAATGTAAAAATTGTCCAAACTGAGGTATGGTTACCTTGTCTGGGATGCGGTCTGATTTTAGTTGCAACTGACAACGTCACAGATTCAGGGGAAAATGTGAATGAAAAAACCACAGGTGTAGAGAACAAACGTATGGACACCAAGCGGGGAAAGTGGCGGGGGAGTGGTGGTGGTGGTGTGATGAACTGGGAGATTGGGATTGACATATATACACTAATACGTCTAAAATGGATAACTAATAAGAACCTGCTGTAAAAATAAATAAATAAAATTCTAACCCCCCCCCCCACAAAAAAACCCCACCCAGGCTGCCCTGACACTTTCACCCAGCACATGTGCTCCTGGCAGGCACCCACCCCGATTCCATACCTTATTAGTAATCACTTAATAACGCCGCATATAGGGGACACAGATACATAAACACGCATACACATGCCACACCCACCCCCCAGAGGCTAACGTGAGAAAAAACGGCCCAAAACACTCCTAAGACACTGTTACCCTTTTCTTACTTCAGATACGTTTCTATTAAACTGAAGGTTGACTAGGTCCAGGGTCCCAGCAGGGAAAAACAAGTGATCTTCACAGTAAAAAAGGGGGGGACCCCTATGTTTACATATTTGCACACATGCATATGGGGAAAACCCCTTCAAAATACAGGTTTTTCTCTACAGAGAACTTCATCCCGGGATTCCGCTCTGAGATTGTCCCCGTCGCCCCGCTTTCTGACACAGCCTCTCCACCCCAGCTCTTGGTCTCACCCCGCCCTCCACTCCCCCCCGCAACTCCCCGGCCTACATCCTCCTCCATCCGGCCAGGATCCCTGGATCCCGACCCAACGTTTCTACCCCTCTATTCCTCAGCTCCCATTACTCCTTGTTTATTTTTTGAAATTAAAAAAAATTTTAAAGAATTTTTTGGCTGCACCGCTTGGCATGTGGGATCTTAGTTCCTGGACCAGGGATCGAGCCCACGTCCCCTGCCTTGGAAGCGCAGAGTCTTAACCACTGGACCACCGGGGAAGCCCGGGGAAGCCCCCATTACTCCTTGTTGATGACGCCCTTCCTGCTACAGAGGCAGAGCCACGCGGATGGCAAAGCCGAGAGGTTCACTCCCCGGCCCCTCACAGAGGAGGCTGCATCTCTGCTCTAGGTGTGGGGAGGGGCTCCACCGAGGGCCCCAGGCCTCAGTTTCGGGCTGGTCCAGGGTGGCAGGCCGCCTCCCTCTGCATCCTCACGTCGGCCCCACCGCCCTCCTCCCCGGGGCTTTGGGGCCGGCTTTCAGGGTTGTCACAACCCTCTCCCTAGTGGCTGGGTTGCACCTTGGGATTCTGACCCCTCGTTTCTGGTCTCCTCCTCCCTCTGATAGCGTCTTCTCGGGCCCTGGTCTGGCCCCTCTTGGTCCTCTCCCCCCGGCGCCAGGTTCCCATTTCCAGACTCCCCCCAGACCTGGGCGCTGCTCCGGTGCCTCAGCAAATCCAAAAGAGAGCTTCTTCCCCCCAAAATGGCTGCTGCTTCTGCGTTTCCTAAGCCCCTGGGCTGTTGGAGCCATTGGGCATCTCCCTTGGCCTGGTGGCCACATCTAACGGTGACTTGGTCCTCAGGTCTCCACCGGGCCCCCCTCAGGGGCCCAGACCGTCCCTGCCCCTTGGGCTCGCACTGCAAGCTCTGGATCTGCCTCAGGGCAGCACGGGTATTCAAAATCGACGGCTATCGGAAGCCTCAATGCGGAGGTGGGGGTCCGGGACATGATGTCAAGGGTCTGTGGTCCTTGAGCGGTGGAACACGTGTGGCCTTCAGGCTCACGCAGCAGCTCAGACCCTCTGATCTGAAGACGGTGCACCCTAGCTACCTGAGAGCCCTGCTCCGCGCAGCGCTTGGAAGAAACGGCCACCTGGATCCCTTCCCCCTCCCCAGCCTGTGAGCTCCATCAGGGAGAAGGCTTAATACTCTTCACGTGTCACTTGCCGGGACTGTGGCCGAAGCCTCAGCTTCTTTATCCAAGAAAGAGATGGAATGATGTACTGGTTGTGCCCACCCCGAGCCTGGATCCCAGCCGGTGCTCGATAAATAAAATATGACCTCGTGGAACAGAAAAGGGATGACAGCCACACCAGACTCTGGCACAGCGCGCTCCCTGTGTGATCGCAGTTCTCAGGAAACTACTCCTTTATCAGCCTCAATTAAGAAACAACAACAAACAGACGGAGGCTCAGAGAGGTCAAGCCATGAGTCCAAGGCCACGCAGCATGAAGTGGCAGAGCTGGATCTGAACAGGGTCCTCCTTTAACAGGAGGCATGAGTTTATGAAGACCCCCCGAGTCTCTCGCTGTCTGTACCGCGCGGGGTCCTTGTTTCCTTCCCATAGAAATCGCTCCCCAGGCCCCACGCCGAAGAGAACTCAAAATAACATCAGCAACACGGGCTCAGAGTTCTGCTTTATAAGCTTCTACAATTTAGCTCGGTTACCGGAGCTATGAATCGACTGACATGGTTCGTGTGAATGAATTACGTGAATCCACGTTGGGCCTGCGTATTTCAATTCCCTATCTGGTGCTTCACCTTCTTAGTAACTGGAAGGAACTTGTAGAAAAAGACCCTGACAGTCACCGTTCCCGTCGTCTTTGCCCCCAAGCAGTAGCCCGCGTGGGTAAAGAAGCCCGGGTCCCGCCGCTGCCTGGCGCCGCACGCTCAGGGCCCACCTTCACTCCCACCCCTGGAGACTGAGGTCTCCTTTCCACCGCCTCCCCGCTCCGTCCTCTCCCTATGTCCCCTCTCCCCGGGGGCATGCCGCCCCTCTGCACCCACCACGTCCTGCCCTCTGCTCTGATGCGCTTCCGCTGTGGCTCCATGGGGACCGCCAGGCTTCTCCTGGTTTCTTTTTCTTTTTTAATACGTTTATTTATTTATTTATTGTTGGCTGCGTCGGGTCTTCGTTGCTGCGCGCGGGCTTTCTCTAGTTGCGGCGAGCGGGGGCTACTCTTCGTTGCGGTGCGCAGGCTTCTCATTGCGGTGCGGTGGCTTCTCTTGTTGCGGAGCACGGGCTCTAGGCGGGCGGGCTTCAGTAGTTGTGGCTCACGGGCTCAGCAGTTGTGGCTCGTGGGCTCTAGAGCGAAGGCTCGGTAGTTGTGGCGCACGGGCTTAGTTGCTCCACGGCATGTGGGATCTTCCCGGACCCTGCCCTCTGCTCTGATGCGCTTCCGCTGTGGCTCCATGGGGACCGCCAGGCTTCTCCTGGTTTCTTTTTCTTTTTTAATACGTTTATTTATTTATTTATTGTTGGCTGCGTCGGGTCTTCGTTGCTGCGCGCGGGCTTTCTCTAGTTGCGGCGAGCGGGGGCTACTCTTCGTTGCGGTGCGCAGGCTTCTCATTGCGGTGCGGTGGCTTCTCTTGTTGCGGAGCACGGGCTCTAGGCGGGCGGGCTTCAGTAGTTGTGGCTCACGGGCTCAGCAGTTGTGGCTCGTGGGCTCTAGAGCGAAGGCTCGGTAGTTGTGGCGCACGGGCTTAGTTGCTCCACGGCATGTGGGATCTTCCCGGACCAGGGCTCGAACCCGTGTCCCCTGCAATGGCAGGCGGATTCTTAACCACGGCGCCACCAGGGAAGCCCCTTCCCCTGGGTTCAGCCACCTGACCCCTCGGCTCCCCCAGTTCAGCCCAAACGTAATTCAACACTCCAGGCTCTGAGACCGGGGCCTAGGGGGCTGGTGGCCTGAGGGAGGCCCCTGTGCTGTGCCGCCTCCACCCAGCAAGTCGACGTCTTTGTAGAACGAGGGTGGCCAGCGTGGGGTCAAGGCAGGCGCAGCCATTCTGGCGTGGAGGCCACTGGAGGATGGGCTGGTGTCCCTGAGAGCACTGAGGATGGCCATTGCCAGGATGGGACAGACGGGACCCCATAGAGCAGGGCCAAGGCCGAGGCCAGGCTGGAGAGCACCTGCCCCTCCAAGTGCCGACGGCTCGGTTAGCGAGGGTTCAAAGGGGACTAAGTACCACAGCGAGCAGTGGCTACAGCCCCCTGTCAAATCATCTCAGCCCCTAGCGCGCGCTTTCCCCAGCTCGGCACAGAGGCCACTGGGCCAGGACACTCTTGGATGTGGGGCCGGCCTGGGCGCTGTCGGGTCCTGAACGGGATCCCCGGCCCCAGCCACTCGATGCCAGGAGCACCTCCCCAGCCGTGACAACCATAAATGGCTGAGACATCACCTAGTGTCCTCTGGGGGCAAAGTCAGCTGGGGATGAGAGGCACTGCTTCGCCTTTTCTGAAACTGCTCATAAATTATAACCTCATTTTCACACAATTCCCAGGAGCCTTGTATGCGCCTTAAAGTTTGAGAGGAGCTGCTCTAAGCCAGGATGTTTTAGCCTCAGCACTAGAGACCTTTGGGGCCCATCATTCTCCGTGGGGGGCCGTCCTGGGCGCTGGGGGGTGTGGAGCAGCCTCCCTGGCCCCCACCCACTCGATGCCAGGAGCCCCCAGTGGTGATGGCCACAGATGTCCCCAGACGTCGCCCAGCATCCCCTGGGACAGGATCATCCCCAGGGAGACCCACTGGTCTAAGGCCACAGCCTCGCCAAGCACGGCAGTTCCACGTCAACCACACACCCTTCTCCGTGCCCGTGGCCTCGGACCTGCTTCCTGTCACACAACCGTGCACGTTTGGCTTCTGGACCAGCCCGTCTGCCTCGAGAAAACAAAGTCTGGGTCTTAGTCATCCTTGCGGTCCCCTCCCAGCCCCTAGCGTGTTGCCCACGATGATGCTCCAGAGATATTCTGGAGCTAGCAGACGGACGAGGGCCCTGCTGCCTGGGCTGCCCGCCTGTCCCGTCCGCCTTTGCGGGGCCAGCTGCCAGCTCCGCCTTCCACCGGCCAGGGTCCCCAGCCCCAGGTTCCCGGGTGCAGTTTCACCAGCGTCCAGCTTCTGTATTTGGGCAGGTGGAGAAGGCACTGGCCTGACTCCTCCCCTCCTCCCTACCGCCCAAGTCTTCAGAGAGGCCCACACAGCAGACGGGGGAGGAGGAGGAGGAGCAGGGCGAGATGACAAGGGACAGGCCAGGGGCTTCTTCCTGGACAGCATCTTCTGGGTCTGGGCCTGGTGCCAGCCCGGCACAGGACAGGGCTGCCTTGGCGCCAGGGCACTTCCCATCCCCCTCACCATCCCCAGAGACGGCCAGTGACCATGGGTGATGGGCAGTACCTCCGTGACGGATTCGGACAAAGAGGAGGCTGGCTTTCTTCATCCTACCGTCAGCGCACCCCGGACCTTCCAATTCACCCCTCCTCCCCGTCATCACTTCACTCCGGAATTTAAAAAGCAGAGAAACGGCCTACCTAAAAATGGAGAACTTCCACTTGAAATCACAGCGCGGGAGGGGCCCTTAAAATCTCCTAGCACAGCTCTTTCGCCCGACGGAGGACGGGCTTTACCCAAAGACGTCAGGCATCCAAGCTGCGAGGCCTGATGTGTGTGGGGGGGCGGAGAGGGTTGGTGGGCGGGTGGTGGGAAGAATTTTCAAGGAAGTGTTTCTAAATGATCAATTTAAAAGAAAATTTTAAAATCAGGCTACAACTCCTGAAAAATGACTTGCCTAAACTGGGACCGGGTGTGAAACAATTTTCTGGAATGCAGAGCAGTGTTTCTTTTGGAAAGATTTACCTTTCTCAGTATGTAACGATCTACAGCTATCCTGCCGCAACAGGCTGCAGGAAGAATCATGTATTCTAATTAATCTTTGGGGGAATCTTTGAGTAAGTCAGAACTTATTCCTTTTAATTCCAGCAACCCTCGATGTAATTGGATCTTAATGACTGCATCTAATAGGGATGGCGGCCTAACAAGCTTTTTTTTTTTTTTTTTTTTAAACAGCTTGCTTTTATTTGTTCTAGAATACAAATGACATCCCATGATAAGTTTTGACTGCAAAAGAACACTGGGAAACGTGTTCAGATATTTTATACCGTCCTAAGACAGTAGCTGGAATACTGGTACAGAGGTGCAGCGGGCACGCTCTGGGGGCATTCGGCCACAGAGCGAATCGCCCTGCAAAAAGAAACACAAATCCGTACAGCTAAGCAAGTCTCCCCTCGAGGGCTGTTTTACTGACCGCTGGCTGCTGCGTTCTCATACGGGAGGCACTTTTGCGGTTGCTGCTGCGTTAATCAGATGGACCGCGCTCGAGATGAATAAAGCAGGATTGAGTCCCAACCAAAAACGCCCTGGCGAACTTTTCTCAATTTATAGCCCCGGTTGGTGGGCGGGGGCGGGGGGGATGACGCAGGGACGAGGGAAAGAAATGTGTCACTGGCTTTGAATGAAGTTCAGGGGCAGTGTTTACCTAAGCAACCGAGCCTGGTAAACATTCGCTATCTCTGGTGGTGCAGTGAGACTGTTTGGATCAAGAGCCACACTGCAAAGTGGCTCAGAGTGCCCCTCAACAGGGGAAGGATTTGGTGGGCACATCTTGCTTCTCCGTTATTTTTTTAAAAAAATTTCTATTGGAGTCTAGTTGATTTACAAGGTTGTGTTAGTTTCAGGCGCACAGCAAAGTGAGTCAGTTATACATATACCTATATCCACTCTTTTTTAGATTCTTTTCCCATTTAGGTCATTACAGAGAACTGAGTAGAGTTCCCTGTGCTATACAGTAGGTCCTTATTATCTATTTCATATATAGTAGTGTGTATGTGTCAATCCCAATCTCCCAGTTTATCCCTCCCCCACCCTATCCCCCTGGACCATAACCATAGTTTGTTTTCTACATCTGTGACTCTATTTCTGTTTTGTAGATAAGTTCATTTGTACCATTTCTTTAAGATTCCACATATAAGCCATATCATAAGCACGATGTACACGCTCCCCTGAGGGTCACCTGAGTATCCAACCTCTTAAGACGAATACTGAAGAACCAGAAGGCTCAGGGTTCAGTTTCCATCACCAGCCAACCTGACACGTGACCGTCTTTAGGTGTGACCTGTCAGGGTTTGACACCTGGCTTTTCTGATATTCTTGAGCAACAGGAATAAAGACATCGTGCTGAAAAATGTCCGAGGAGTTGTGGCTTATCAGTGACATACGATAAGTAGGCTGGATGGGTGAAGACTTTTATAAACACAAGGAATTAGATTGAAAAAGACATTCGACTTAAGACTGAAATAAGTCTCCAGCTGAGGGAGGTCTAGGACATATTCCAGGGGCTAAAAGTTTGTTTGTTTGTTTGTTTTCCCCCAACAGCTCCTCTTGGTTTATATAGATGAGATGCCAGCATAACAATACGTCTTCTTCTAAGTAGACAGACCCCCGGTGGACCCAGGTCTACCTTTGGTGGCAAATCAAACTCAATTTCACCAGGGAAAAATATATGCAGATGTTCAATTAAACCCTGGAGTCCACAGTCCTGGCGCTGTTTGCCAGCCCTCATTGTTTGCTGAGTAACAACGGTTGCCAGGGGCGACGTAGTCTACTCTCTCTCCAAGAGCCTGTTGCTGGGCAACTGCGAGAATACTTCCCAAACCAAACAATGTCATCCCCGGAGCAATCCCCTCTATCTCACATTAACCAGATCTAAAAAAAACCCCTCCCAAATATGTAATCTATTATTTTCAGAAGCCCGAAGAGAAAGGCAAATAATCTCCTCTCTATAGTAACCGAGGGGAAAACAGTTTACCATATTTGTTCTGAAATAACAAAACCCAAGAAGGACCAACTCTCTCTGTGGAAAGCATCATAGGAGGGACTTCTTCAAGCCTTCCTAGTGCTGGGAGGAGAAACTGCCTTTTGCTCCAAGAGGAAAGAATTTATTTATCATCCAGCAAACAATGTGGGGTAGCTCATAGCTGCACCCAGGTTTTCTGGGCAGTGGTTAGACAAACTGAAACAACCCGGGGAGATTAAGCTATCTGAAAAACACGTAAGAACAGAGGAGTAGATACCTAATTAAAAAGACTTTTGAGACCATCAAGTGCGTATGAAATAGGTACAAACGGAACCGTGGACTCAGTATTACACACGCCTCCTGGGACCATCGGAATAAACTACAGCATCTGGCGTCCCTGCCTGCTCTTCTTGCCCTACCCTGCGAGGGGAAGGCTCTTGGAAGAGGAAGCCAGGCCACATCAGGGCCCCGAGACGGCAGGAAGCACAGGGACACACAGCTCCGGAAAGAGGCCACAGGGAGGTCCCTAGTGTTGGCCAATCTTGACCCACAGAGAAAAGAAAACCAGTTGGACTCAAAGCCAATGTGGCCTTGGCTCTGCCGAGCAGTGCAGTCTGCGCATGGGTCCCTGAGGCTCTGGGACAGTGCAGGCTGCGCGTGGGTCCCTGAGGCTCTGGGACAGTGCAGGCTGCGCGTGGGTCCCTGAGGCTCTGGGACAGTGCAGGCTGCGCGTGGGTCCCTGAGGCTCTGGGACAGTGCAGGCTGCGCGTGGGTCCCTGAGGCCCTGGGACAGTGCAGGCTGCGCGTGGGTCCCGAGGCTCTGCGACGGGGAAAGGGAGAGGGCTGCCCCCCCTCTTACAAGGGTAGCGTAGAGTTCTAAGCCATGGTCTTATCTGGGGGGAGCGTGGCCAAGGATCTTAAAACACGTTGACTGAATGGGAAGCACGTGGCTCCAGCGACAAGGGTCAACAGTTTAGATGATCAAAGCAAACGACACTAAGAGACCTGTACGTGATTAAAGCATGCCCTTTAGCTCTCGTTTGCGGTCTCGCCCCTGACATGATCATGTCAGGGGTGCACAGAATCTCTGTCTTAAGACAGTGCCCAGGAGTCGCTCCTAGAATAAATGGACAGAATGGATGAGTGTCCCTGAAAGAAGGGAAGGTGGATTCCCACGCTGTTAGAATCTGAACCTGGGCTTCAGGGAGACCAGGAATTTGAGGCCAGCCTCTTGGGCCATTAACCCAGGGCTAAGTGGTAACGTGGAGTGGTCGCCATGCCGATCTCTAGTCCTGGAGGTGAGACCACGAGCAGCCGACACCATGGGAGTCGCCAGGGGTGACACTCCCATCCGAAGGGAGGCTCTGCCATGCAGCTGTGAGGACCCCAAACCCCGCCTCCAGAAAGAGGATTGACGCGGGAGTCCTAGTTGTGTTATTCATTGATTTCAACCAAAACCCACTTGCTGAATGCCTAGCCCAGGCCAGGCATTGCCCAGGAATCAAAGCAGACCAAATTCCCTTCCCTCGTGAAGTTTATATTCTAGTAGGCAGTGGTGGTGGTGGGGCGGGGAATAGAGACAGTAAACAAAATGAATAAGATAAATATATACTATGTCAGATGGTGACAGATGCCAAGGGGAAAACGGAGCAGAGCTAGGGGCTGCCACGGTGGGGTGGGGCTGCAACTTTTAAAGGGTTCTCACGTGCCTCCCTGAGAAGACTCACTAAAGCGATGAAGAAAGTGAGGGGCAGAGCCATTTAGGCATCTGGGGGAGGAGCATTCTTGTGGAGGGAACAGCCAGTGCAAAGGCCCTGAGGTGGGACCATACCTGGCTGGTGACTAAAGCCGAGTGAACCAGGAGACAAGGTGGAGGAAAGGTCCACGCAGACCATCACACGGGCTTTGGCTTTTGCTCAGGGTGAAATGGGAGCGACCAGAGGGTTTCAGCCCAGGAACGACCTGATTTGACTTGTGTTTTAACCAGGTCCCTCTGGCTGCTGGGTGAAGAACAGGAGAAGAAGGAAAAGGGTGGCAGCAGAGAGAGTAGTTAAGAGGCTAATGTGATAATGCAGACGAGAGACGGTGACAGGGCCCAGTCTGGGTGACAGCAGTGGAGGGGTGCCAGTCAGATTCTGGATAAACACTGGAGGTGGAATCAGCGGGATTTGCTAATGGGTTGGAATGTGGAGTGTGAGAGAAAGGTGTCAAGAGTGTCTCAAAGCTTTTTTGCAATTAGAAGGATGAGAACAGGAAAATTTCTGGAGAAGCAGGCCTGGGGTGCACCCAGGAGTTGAGTTTTAAAGATGTGAGGTGTGAGAGGCTCCGACAACCAAGCTGGGATACTGAGAAAGCAGATGGATGTTTAAGGGAACATCTGAGGGGCAAGGAGTAAGCTGGAGCCAGCAGTGTACAGATAATGTGGGCTGGAGCCAGTAGTGTACTGAATATGTGGGTTGGAGCCAGCAGTGTATAGATGACATGGGCTAGAACCATCAGTATATAGATGACATAGGCTGGAGCCATCAGTGTATAGAGGATGTGGGCTAGAGCCAGCAGTGTGTAGATGACATGGGCTGGAGCCATCAGTGTACAGATGACATGGGCTAGAACCGTGAGTATAGAGATGACATAGGCTGCAGCCAGTAGTATATAGATGATATAGCCTGGAGCCGTGAGTATATAGATGACATAGGCTGGAGCCAGCAGTGTATAGATGACCTATTTAAAGCCAAGAGACTGGCTGAGCTCATCAAGGGAGAGCAGGGAAGAGACCCAGGGCCAGGCTCTCCCTCATTTAGAGATCCTAAAGAAGAGGGAATCCAGAAAAGGTGCCTGAAAAGAGGAGGCCAAAGAAGTATGAGAAAGTGGTGTCCTGAGCACCAAGTGAATTGGGGGCTGGGAAATGACCACTGGATTCAGCGAAGTAGAGGTCACCGTGACCCTGACAGAGCAGTTCCAGGGGAATGGCATGGGCAAAAGCCACAGGGATTGAGGCAGGTTCAAGAGAGACCAAGAGTCATGGAACTGGACACCCAGGAACAGACAAGTGTTTTGAGGAATCCCTGCTGGAAAGAGGAGGAGAGGGACGGAGTGGCAGCTGGAAGAGGAGATCAGTTGAGAGAGAGTTTCTGAAAATGCAAGAAGTAGCAGCAGGTGTGTGTCGTGACCGGCAGGATCCAATGGGAGGGAACTGACATGGGAGAGGGGGGAGAATTGCTGGTGGCGTGTCCTTGCATAGATGGGATAGGACCAGAAGTCCTGCAGAAGAGAGGAGTGGGTGGCCAGAGCTAGGCGCATGGACGTCTGTCCACCAGCCCAGCACAGGAGGCAGAGCCTCGGCCCAGATGCAGGTGTCACCGAGTGATAGATGGGTAACCCCAAACCTGAAAGTCCCTTCGGGGAGCTCCTGGTCCCCAATCCCATTCCCCAGCCATGGGGCCCCATTGTTACGATTCCAGGGCCCTCCTGAGTCTACCCTGGGGTGGGTCACTCAGGTCTACAGACTCACAGCAGAGCCCCCAGCAGACCCTGGGCTTGGAAGGGTGAGCTGTATCTGGGAATGAGCCCACAGACGGCCTCCCCAGGCCCCAGGCTTCAGGGCTGCATGTGACCACGATAGGAGGTGGGGCCTTTGGGAGGGGCATAGGTCATGAGGGTGGAGCCCTCATGAATGTGATTAGTGCCCTTATAAGAGAGACCCCAGACAGCTAGCTCACCCCTTCCACACCATGTGAGGACGCTGCGAGAAGGCTGTGACTCAGAGAGGGCCCGCATTGATCACACTGGCACCCTGATCTCAGACTTCCAGCTTCCAGAACCGTGAGCAATCAATTTCTGTCACTTAAAAGCTGCCCAGTCTGTGGTATTCTGATACAGCAGCTTCAACGGACCAAGACAGACCAACAGCCACCCCCTAACCCCATGGCTCCCCCTCAACGGTCTAACAGAAGCCCTGTCCTTCATGTTTGCACACGATTTGCCCTTTTTAATCTTCTCCATGATAACTAGATGCCTCTTTGGAAATCCACCAACATGTCTGATCTTTCCACGTCCAAGTATTATTAGAAGTTTGTTTCAATACACCGATTTTTCTCGCCGTGTCCACATCCAAACACACAACCTTAAATAAGAAGAGGCTCTAGGGTCGCACAGAAAAATAAAGCGTATTTCTTGCTCAGTCATGCTTGAACTATGTGAGATTACTGAGAAATTTAATGCAAGATAAACGAGTGAGGCCAGGAATCTTGCTGTGAGAGTTTCAAGAGCAGAGTTCTCCCGCTCTGGGTAACGCAGGGACTCAGGCCAGCAGGCAGAGTCCTCGCCTGTCTTAGGGAGGGAAGGACCTTCCCTGGCTTGGAAGTGGTCACAGGTCTCTGGGCTACAGTTACATCTCAACTGTCCCAGGACCCCAAATTTAGTCTCAGATCCCTTCGGAAGCACCGAGGGATCTCTGAAGAAATGAAAACACAGCGACGAAAGGCAAAATTAGGAATATTGACCTCACCCGTCATCTCCTCTCTCCCCATCTCAAATCCCCGTCCAACCCTACGGGAACAAAAGGACCTTCTATTTCGGGGCCCGTGAAACTTTCAACCCCAAAGCCAAACCTCAGGGTGCTCTCACAAAATGGAGCAAAATGGGGTTTTGTACATGTTGTTGTGAAACCCATTATTCTAATTAAACCCGAGGAGAGAAATCTTAGAGGTATTTTAGGTTTTTAGCCTAATTAAGCCTAATTAATGCTAAGAAGATACACTAAAATCAATTCCATTTTAGAAAGGCATTCTCATCAAAAGCTTGGGGGAAAAATGTTGTTTTTGAAATTGAAAAAAGGCACCCATAAGACCTTGAAAATATTTTAAATGACTTTCCTGTTACATCAGGATTTGAGATGAGTCTTCATCTCAAACACTTTCTACGGGTGCGGGGTTGGGCAGGACCCAGAGCAGAAAACCAGCAAGCAGCCCACGGGGCCCCAACAAACGCCCAGCTTTGCCTGGTTCTGTTTTTGGCATCTCCCTTCCCAGCCCCGTATTAAGTCAGCTCCCAAAGCACAGCAAAAGATAATTAGGGGGAAAAAATGGAATAAAATGTTCTAGCTCTGCTTGAAAGGTGGAAAGAGAAACAGATGAGGACTCTGAAACATAACTCAAGTAACAGGGGACCAGCCTCCCCAATCTCCCTCCCTCTTTTCTCTCGTTCAAAATGTAGCCTTGGACAAAAAGGCACCTCTCGAACCCTCCCACGTCCCAACATTGGTCCCAGTTCCCCTTGCTTCTAGAATTTGCGGCGGCTTGACCACCGTGACCTTTGAAAAGCATTTACCACTATTTCGGCATGATTTTTTAAAAGATAAATATTTGAAAGATTTCCATCCAAGTGGAATTTGAAACTATTTGAATAAAGAAAAAAGTAAGGCTGAGCTGAAAAAAAGCCCTCGAAAGCTTACTGCGGGCTGAAATCATGAAGACACGATTGCATTTCTGTGTAAGTCAAATCCTCTTTTTTTTTTTTGTCACAAAGATAAATATTTGAAAGATTTCCATCCAAGTGGAATTTGAAACTATTTGAATAAAGAAAAAAGTAAGGCTGAGCTGAAAAAAAGCCCTCGAAAGCTTACTGCGGGCTGAAATCATGAAGACACGATTGCATTTCTGTGTAAGTCAAATCCTCTTTTTTTTTTTTTTGACACAAAGGTCGCGCTCAAGATTAGACTGAATGTGGATGGCTGAGCTCAACAATTTGGGCTAAACCTCCCTGGGGATCTCAGCATCTCCCCAGGCTATTGCTCAGCCCAAGGTGATTAGGAGAGCATCTGTGAGGACGCAGGACACCAACAGAAATCGACCAGATTCTTCACTCTCTGGCAAACAGCAAGTGTGTTTCATCCTTACACATGAATGACCATGGACAACCACAAGAGGACATCCTGGCAACCTCTAGACAGGCCTTCCCCCGGTGGCAGAGGCTCTGGGCAGTGCCCAGGTCAAGGTCGACACTCAGGAACATGGAAGATGGTTGAGGGGCAGCCCTGGCTGACATGGGCTGCTGGGACCACAGGGGACAGATGTGGAGCCGGTGGAGTCCTGGCTGTACCCTCAGTGGACGAGAGGGGAATGCATCCTGGACCCGTGTATCTTCCCCCGGACACACAGCACCAGCAAAGCGAGACGCCCCAGGAATACAATGCCATGGCTGAGAGTAGGCGCCTGGATCCGAATCCTGGATCCTCTGTTTGCTGGCTGGGTGACCTTCAGCCAGTGACTCAAACCTTTCTCGTTTCCGTTTCTTTATCCGTGAGCAGAGACAGTAAATCCCGTCTGCCTCTGCTGGTTATGGCGTTAAATAAAATGAAGCCTACGGGGGCTTCCCTGGTGGTCCAGTGGGTAAGGCCTCGTACTCCCAATGCAGGGGGCCCAGGTTCCATCCCTGGTCAGGGAACTAGATCCCACATGCATGCTGCAACTGAGGATCCCACATGCTGCAACTAAGACCCGGCACAGCCAAAATAAATAAATAGATAAATAAATATTTAAAAAATGAAGCCTACAAAGCATGGGGTTCGCTTGCTGGCCCAGCACATAGCAGATGCTCAGTAAGTATTAATTAGTGTCTAACTCACTCCGTTTTAAGGCAACCAAGATCAGCTGCTGGTTTTTGCCTGTTTAAATACCTGAAACCCCCACAGCAGTTATGCCCTTTGCTATCTGTGGTTTCAAAACAAACGAGTGAGATAAACACTTCAGGGAGCGCCTCGTGCTCTGTGCTGCGTTCATTCCAGGGCATATTTGTGGGGTTCGTCATTTTCACCGAATACTTCATACTCGTTTCTCTCCTAGCATCAGTGCCAAACGTAGCAGCTCTCCTTCCAAATGAACCCTGCCGGATTGCTGTTACAAAATGACATTTTATCATGGGCGCCCTTTCCCTTTTCAGAAACCCCGTCCTTGCATGAGATCTCAGAGCAGTGCATCATCCTTCCGGGGGAGTTTAATTCCCCGTAAGGAGATCCTTTCTGCTTTGCCTTCTTTGCCACAAGTTTCTGCGATTTGCATCAAAACGGGTGGCTTCTCCAGGGCTAATTCAAAGACAGGTGACGGTGCCTGCAGTGTCCCCACGAGCCTGTGCCAGAGGCGGTGCAGAGCCAGGCAGCACAGGTGCCTGGGGGCGGCGGTGGGGGGGGGGACTCTCACCAGAGAGCAGGGTCTGCCTCTGCAGAAAATGACCTCTGAGCATCCCTCGAGACCTAGGATATGTGTGAACCTGCACAGCCAGAGAATGCGGAGCTAGCCGGAAGCAGTGTCTCTTTATCCCTCTCTCAGGATTTATCCTACAGAAATACACGTGTCCAAAAAGGTGCACGGACACACAAACACTGTTCACCACTGTGCAGACAGCATGATTCATCATAGCCTCAAAGAAGAAACAACTCAATTGTCTGTCAGCTGATTCAGTAAGATGGGGTCCCTCCATGGCTGGAATATTACTCAGCCATGAAGAAGAGCAAAGCACTGACACTCGCTACAATGTGTATGAACCTTGAAAGCATGATGCTCAGCGAGAGAAGTCAGACATGAAAGACCACACAGTGTGTGCTTCCCTTGATGGGAAATGTCCAGAACAGGCAAACCCACAGAGACAGAGAGTGGGTGAGTAGTTGTCAGGGGCTGGGGGAGAGGGGGACTGGGGAGTGACTGTTAATGGGCACGGGCACGGGTTTCTTTTTGGCATGATGGAATGTTCTGGTGATGGCTGCATTCTCTGGATATACCAAAAGCCACTGAACTGTATACTCTAAATGGGCCAACTTGACGGTATATGAAATATATCTCAATAAAGTGGTTTCAAAGAAGACATATGGGCAACATATCCCTGGTGGCATTATTTGAAGCCACAAAAAAAACTGCAACCAACTTAAGTGTCCATCAATAGGGAAATCATTAAATAAATCGTGGTACATCCTCTCTGTAATACTATGATGTCACTGAAACAAACGAGGTACTTCCTCCAAGAAAGATCTCCAAGCTATACAGTGCCTGGATAGAGAAGACTCTCAAATATTTGAGAAAGGATCTATGTTAAAAAATGCAGCTATATATGCTATAAAATAGGTACATTCATTTAAAAGGTCTAGAAGGACACACATCGTATTATTGGAGGCAAGGAAGATAGGAGAATGAAACAGACACTTACAGTCATTAATGACTTCTGCAGATGACTTTATAGGAACCTGATTTTTGCATTACTTACGTATCGTTAAAAAAATTGTGATACATTTGTAAGCACTTGAAGGCAAGTCAGTTCTTGTAAATTTGCAGGCTGTACCTAGAGAATGCTGTTTGTGCAGGGAACACCACTACTGTTCAACCCACTTGGTCTACAGTACACTGCTGCTCTTACGACCAGAGCCATTAATGTTAATTCAACATTGAACATTAAAAGAAACCGTACCAGGCTTCCCGGGTGGCGCAGTGGTTAAGAATCCGCCTGCCAATGCAGGGGACACAGGTTCGAGCCCTGGTCCGGGAAGATCCCACATGCCGTGGAGCATCTAAGCCCGTGGGCCACAGCTACTGAAGCCTGCGCTCTAGAGCCCGCGAGCCACAACTACTGAAGCCCACGCGCCTAGAGCCCGCGCTCCGCAACAAGAAAAGCCACTGCAAAGAGAAGCCTGCGCGCCGCAACGAAGAGCAGCCCCCCGCTCGCCACAACTAAAGAAAGCCCGCGCACAGCAACGAAGACCCAGCACAGCCAAAAATAAATTAAAAAAAAAAAAAAAAAAAACAACGTACGAATAAACCAACTGTGGTACATTCACACACTGGAACAGGACTCCACAGTAAAAGAACAAACTCCTGAAACACACACCAGCACGCTGAGTCTCAGAAGCTACATGCTGTGTGACAGCACTTATGTGACACTGTGGAGAAGGCACAACTACAGGGCCAGGGACAGAGCAGGGTGGCCAGGGGACATGGGGGGAATGGGGGGAGGGTCTGGCTGCAGACGGGCAGCTCAAGAGAACGTGCTGGGGTGTTGGAACTGCTCTCTGCCCTCTGGGTGGGTGGTAGTCACGAGAATCTACGTGTGTGTGAATACTCATAGAGGGGTGCACCCTGACTGTATGTAAACTATGAATGAACCAAAGGAACAGAGTGAATTTACTGATGCCAGAGATTGCTTTAGGCACGGAGCATTCAAAGGTAATGACAGCTCTGCTTGGGGCCCCAACATCCTTGGGCAAGGGATTCAGACAAGAAACCAGTCACCAGATATGCAAGGTGATCTCCCACAGGTGTGGGAGGTGCCAGAGTGAGCACCCCCCCACCACCCCGCACAGGGAGTAGCAGGTGCAAAGGCCCTGGGGCAGAGGAGGGCGGGGGGCTGGAGATGCTGGCAGAGACCCCACGGGCACCGCCAGAAGTCTGGGTTTTATTCCAATTCCTGAGGGAAGCCCCAGGTGGGGGCACACTATCACCTCACTTATGTTCTTAAAAGAGCCCTCTTTTCAGACTATCGGGAGAAAGAGTGAAAGCAGGAAAACCAGGGAGGAAGAAGCTCCCATGGCATTTACTAGTTCAAATTTTAGAAATAATTAATGCTTCATTAAGTTCCTAATCAAGCTTCTTAAGACCCATATACGGAAACTGGGCTTTATACCATTTTATAAAGAAGCCAAGTAACACTGACCCCAGTAAATGGAGGGTTAACTAGCTAAGTATTTAGTTAACATGAAAGTAAGTGAGGGCCTCTACTATTTTCTTTTGGCCGAGCCACGCGGCACGCGCGATCTTATTCCCCCGACCAGGGATCGAACCCGTGCCTGCTGCGCTGGGAGCATGGAGTCTTAACCACTGGACCGTCAGGGAAGTCCCCCTGCTATTTTAATGCAGGTAAATCATCGCAGCCCACAAGCATCAGCTTGCTTATGAATTCAGTGTTAACTGTCCCTACTGATTTATAAATACCATTATCCAAAAGTTAAACACTTTACAAGCGTACACTCATTTTTTAAAAGGGCACCTAAGACAGAGGAAATGGACAAGGCGTTGAATCTGTAGTTTGGTTATAGTTACTCACTGTTAGGATCAATAGGGTAAATTGATTTCAATCAGTGGTTTGCAAACTTTCTATAAAAGGCCAGAGAACAAATGTTTTTGGTTTCACGGGCCCCAAGTTCTCTGTTGAGGCTACTCCACTCCGTCACCATCTCTAGAAAACTGCCCTGGACTTTCCACAAGGAATGAGCCCGGCTGCGTTCACAGCCCTACGGGAGCCTGGGGCAGAGGAAAAAAACCGGCAAAACTGATCCTGTCTTTAAAATTTTGATATTTTGCTCATCATGGATTATTCTGACATGGATTTTGATTTTTTAAAATTCTGCATTAAGATATCGTTTATGCTGACGGCTGAGTTTTCTTGGGCACTGCTCCCTCCTTGAATTTTGTGCCCGAGGTGACTGTCTCCCTTGCCTCACCCTAGCCCGGGCCCTGGAGCTGTTCCGACAAAACTGCATTTTTGAACACTGAAATTCGATTTTCATATACTCTGCATGTGTCACAAAACAGTCTCTGCTTTCAACCATTTGAAAATGCAGAAAATATTCTCAGCTTGCGGGACCTACTGAAAAACCAGGAGGCGTGCCGGATCGGGCCCCTGGGTGTAGTTTGCTGAGCTGTTTTAGATGGTCATTTACGAAGCAGGTCCTCCTCATTTTTTTAATTAAAAATTTTTTTAATTTAAAAAACATTTTTACTCATCTTTATGTTCCATAAAAATTACTGCTCTCAAACGGGCACTCACATGACTGAACAAACCAGTCCAATTTTTTCCTTTGTGACATTCTTGCTTAGGTTACTTATGATTCCCTTCTCGCCCCAGGTCCCCTAGTGCACCAGCCCGCATGCCCAGCACACCCCAGGAGGCCTCTGGGTTTGGTGCAGGGAACGTCTGTGAGGGACCAGACGTGCCCTCAGTCTGCCCGCCCACCCACCGCTTTCCTTTCTGGGAAGGACCATGGACGCAAAAGTATCAATATAATCTTCCCAAGTGAGGGTGTGGAAGTGAAATGAGTTAACGACGCATTATTCACTAGTTAGTATATGACCACAGACAAGATGGATCTTCAGGGCCTTTACTAAAACTGTGACCTGTGGTTCAGCAGGAGAGGTGGGACTTTTGAGACACAAGGTGTGAAAGAATATGCCTCCTCTAGTGTAATGCTGCAAAACACAAGTGGAGTAAAAGCCTTACTATTATTTTTTAAATTGTGGCAAATATATACCACAAAGTTTACCATTTTAACCATTTTTAAGTGCACAGCTCAGTGGCATTAAGTACTGATACATCCACACTTTGGGCCACCAGCCCCACCATCCATCTCCACACACTAAAAGCCGACCTTGGTTACACAGGGCAGCTGAACAGACCTCACAGCCAGTTCACGAGAGAAAACAGCCTGGTGGCAAAGGGGAGTCATTCAGTTCCAGAGACTTCTCTCTTCTTTATTAACAGGCTTCCCACTGGGAATGGATGCTATCTATGCTTGCCCTTCCTAATGGCTGGCTGCTGTAATATCATACATTTGCACCCATTCTTTCTTCCAACTGTATAAATGCCAAGATAGGACAAGGACAGAGCAGAAGTCACAAAGCTTGAGTGTTTAGAACATCAGGGCCAGCGTTCCATTTCTACATGGAGGCCTAGCTATACTGCAAAAAATCCTCATGTTCCAAAACACCTGAAAAGAAATATATATTTTTTTATTCCGGTAACAGAAACATAAAATTTACCATTTTAACCACTTTTAAGTGTACCGTTCGGTGACATTAAGCACATTCATATTATTGTGCAACCATCACCTCCATCCATCTCCAGAACTTTCTCATCTTCCCAGACTGAAACTCTGTCCCCATGAAACACTGACTCTCCATCCCCCTCCCCCAGCCCCTGGCCCCCCCCATCTACTTCCTGTCTCTGTGGATCTCATTCCTCTAGGGACCTCCTGTGAGTGGAATCAGACAGTATTTATCCTTCTGTGTATGGCTTATTTCTCTGAGCAGAGAAATAAGGTTCATCATGTGCTCAAGGTTCATCCATGCTGTAGAATGGGTCAGAATGTCCTTCCTTTTTGGGGAGGAATAACAGTCCATTGTATGGATGGACTATATTTTGTTTATCCTGTCATCTTCCAATGAACTCTTGGGTTGTTTCCATCTTCGGGCTACTGTGAATAGTGCTGCTGTGAACATGGGTGTACAAGTATTTGTCCAAGTCTCTTGGTATTTATCCAGAAGAGGAATTGCAGGATCGTATGGTAATTCCATGTTTAATTTTTTTAGGAATGGCCATAGTGCTTCCGCAGCAGCTGCACCATTTTACATTCTGCTGGTCATGCACAAGAGTTCCAAGTTCTCCACATCGTTGCCAGTACTTGCTATTTTCTGGTTTTTTTTTTTTTTTTTTTTTTTTTCCAACAGTAGCCATCCTAATGGCGTGAAGTGGTGTCTCATTGTGGTTCTGATTTCTATTTCTTAACGATGAGTAATGTTAAGCATCTTTCCATGTGCTTATTAGCCATTTGTATGTCCTCTTTGGAGAAATGTCTGTTCAGATATTTGTCTACTTCTTAATCGGCCTAAGTGTGTGTTTGTTGTTGAGTTGTAGGAGTTCTTAATATTAACCCCTTAGTTCTGGATATTAACCCCTTATCAGATACATGATTTGCAAACATTTTTTCCCGTTCCACAGGTTGCCTTTTCACTCCGATCACGTCCTTTGAAGTACAAAAGTTTCAAATTCTCATGATGTCCCATTTATCTATTTTTTTTTTCCTTTGGTTGCCTCTGCCTTTGGTGTCATGTCCAAGGAATCACTGCCAAATCCAATGTCATGAAGATTTCCCCCTGGGCTTCCCTGGTGGCGCAGTGGTTAAGAATCCGTCTGCCAATGCAGGGGACACGGGTTCGAGCCCTGGTCTGGGAAGATCCCACATGCCGCGGAGCAACTAAGCCCTCACGCCACAACTACCGAGCCCGCGTACCACAACTAGTGAAGCCTGTGAGCCTAGAGCCCGTGCTCCGCAACAAGAGAAGCCACGGCAGTGAGAAGCCCGCGCACCGCAACGAAGAGTAGCCCCCGCTTGTGCAACTAGAGAACGCCCGCGCGCGCGCAGCAACGAAGACCCAATGCAACCAAAAATAAATAAATTTAAAAAAAATTTTCCCATGTTTTCTTCTAAGAGTTTTATAGTTTTAACTCTTCCATTTCCATCTTTGACTCATTGTGAGTTAATCTCTGTACCTGGTGTAAGACGGAGAAGGGTCCGACTTCATTCTTTTGCACGTGGACACCATTTGTTGAAAAGCCTGCCCTTTCCCCATTGAATGGTCTTGGCACCGTGGTTGCAGTAAATTTTTATAACGCAGTAATTAAAGCTAAGTGACAACACATGAGGGTCTCATCGTGCCAGAAAGGGAACCATAAAAGTGAATCTGTGAAAGAAGCTGACATAAATGAGACGAATCTGTTTTTTCCTCTTCAATATTAATGGGTATGTCTGCGCAGACCTCTTATCCCTGCTTTCAGTGGGGATTTCCTTCCTATCCTTCCCATACGGACGAATTCTTTTTTCCCTTGGGCTGCGCCACGCAGCTTTTGGGATCTTAGTTCCCGGGCCAGGGATCGAACCCACGCTCTCCGCAGTGCAAGCGTGGATTCCTAACCACTGGACGGCCAGGGAAGCCTCCCCATACAGAATCTGGGTGGAGCTAATGCACAATACTCTGCAATACAACTCCCCTGCCTTTTCTGTTCACTACAAAGTGTTCGATTTGTACCTAATTTTTGCCCTCCTATTTTTCAAAACCTAGAGAATACTTGCGAAGTGGTTTAAACTCTGCAATATGCCTATTCAAACGGCTACAGCAGGATTCTGTAACTGGGTCTGAGGATTCCCCAGGGGTTGCACTTGAGGGGAGTCTGTGAACTTGAAATTGACCATGAAATTCAAATGGGGGCGCATGTGTCTGTGCCTGTTCTTCTGGGGAGAAATGACCCACTTTCAGCAGACTCTGAAAGAGGTCTGGACCGAATAAAGGTTAAGAACCACTGGGCTGCATGTCTTTTTTTTTTTTTTTTTTTAACTTCAGTTCACAGATTCGAGGACTCCAGTTAGACAAGCCTTGTATAATCCAGGCAGGTGAGCGGTCTTTAGAAGAAAGTGACAGAATGAATCTACATCCTGGAGGAGGGCGTGGAACATCAGCAGAGGACCCCGACATGGGGCCAGGTCACGGGAGGGGAGTGAGCCGCCTGCCCCGTCTCTAGCAGGAAGCCACTGTCAGGAGGCGGCTAATCTTCTTTGCCACCACCCATATTTAGGAATTCAAACAGTCCAGGAGGGGACTGTGCTGATGATTAGCTATCCCGTCAACGACGACTACCTTGGTGATAATTAACCCACAGACCGCCAAACCCAGAAATGCCACCCACTTGAGGAAACCGAAAAGAGAAACCTCTGCCAGTGGGAAATAAAGGGAAGAGAGAAATCGTGTTTTGTTTTTTGTTTTTTTAATTGTATCCACCCCAATCAAGCCAAAGAAACATACGCGATTTGCTATCTTTGGCAGCTGACACTGACCAGCCCCGCGGCCAGATCATCAAGGTGACTCCCGCTAACGTTCTTACCCCAGAGAAGCCAGTTCCTCCTCGGGGTCTAGCAGCGATTCCAGCTACAACAAACGATTTCAAAGTCATGCAGGATTCATCACAAGTGGGATTTTAGCTTTACATGGAGGGGCTGAAATGTGCAAATAGTTAGCGTTTTGATCTCTAAACACTGATTTTTTTGCGGGGGGCACTGGCCATTCCACATTTTGACTTCTTACGTGTCACTGGTTCGAGTGTGTTCCAACCTAAAGGCAACAGTTTTAGACGCTGGGTCTCCCACATAAGCACTAATTCCTTTCAGAAATCACTCCTAGGCCCCATGATTCGCGCCCCAAATTCCAGAGCTGGTGCGACCCTCTGAGAGGGACCAGTCCTCGGGTGACAGCCATCGGGGCCGAGTGTCAGCGAGTGGGAGACCTGAAGGAAGAGGAACCGAAGCTTCCTGACGGCAGAGGACCTGCCCACCCTGAGTGTTGGTCGAAACCTCGGCCTGGCTCTCCAGGGCCTGGAAGACAGGGAGGCTGCCTGGAGAGAAAGGCCAGGATGCTGGGGACTGGGGAAAGCGTCATCTCACAGACACAAGGAGGAAAGGGGATGCAGCCTGCAGGATGGATGTAGCCAGACCAAGACTCTTTTCTCTTTTTTTAAAAAATAAATTTATTTATTTTATTCTTGGCTGTGTTGGGTCTTTGTTGCTGCGAGTGGGCTTCTCATCGCGGTGGTTTCTCTTATTGCAGAGCACGAGCTCTAGGCGCGCGGGCTTCAGTAGCTGTGGCTCGCGGGCTCTACAGCACAGGCTCAGTAGTTGTGGCGCACGGGCTTAGTTGCTCCAGGGTGTGTGGGATCTTCCCAGACCAGGGCTCGAACCTGCGTCCCCTGCACTGGCAGGCGGATTCTTAACCACTGCGCCACCAGGGAAGCCCCCAAGATTCTTTTTAATTACAGCGAACAGGAAAAGATAATACAGCAAATATTATCCCCTTCACCTTAAAGGAAGTGAAAAATAATGTTAAACGCTGCTGGCAGGTCTAAGCGTTCATACACCTCCAAAGCAGCATCGTGTTCATACATGCATGATGTTGTACCCAGTGCTGGTCAAATACAGCCAGTACTGTGAGTGAGACCAGCCCCTGGTTAACTTTTTCTGTAAAGGGCCCAACAGCAAATATTTTAGGGTTAGATGCTCTCTGTTGAGACTACCCAGCCCCTCTGACGTAGGGTAAAAACTGTCACAGACGATATGTACGTGGATGAGCGTGCCAATAAAACTTCACTTATGGCCCCTGAAATGTGAATTTCATGGAATTTCATGTGTTCCAAAATATTATTCTTTTGTTGGTTTTTTTCAACCACTTCAAAATGGAAGAAGTCATTTTTGGCTCTAAGAGAGGCTAAAACAATTCTGGATAAATAAAAAGACAGGTGTCAAACGCCAAATCGGCATCCAGAGGGACAAGGACACTCTGAGGGTGGTCACCCACAAGCCCATCCAGTCTCCCTCATCGAGCGGAGGATGTAGGATGTTGGGAAGTCTCCGAAAAGGACGTGCCCACAGCCAGAGCTGGAGACGTGTCATGAGGGAGAGAAGGAACAGCCCTCATATCCCGTGGCTTCTGACCCTCCCTCCCCTCTAGCCCTCCCACCACATAGCTCTGGTGCACGGCCCCCCCCCCACCATCTTTATGATTCAGGGTCTTTGGGCATTTCACAAAGGAAGAGAAATCTGTGGATGCAAGAAAACTGTAAAAGATGACACCTTTGAATAGACATTTTCCCAAAGGAGGTATAGAAATGGGCAATGAAAAGATGCTCAAACATCATTAGTCATTTGGAAAATGAAATTAAAAACTACAACAAGATACTGTTTCACAACTACCAGGTTGGCTATAATAAAAACAAGGGAAAAGAAGATGTGGAGAAATTGGAGCCCTCCTACACTGCTGGTGGGAATGGAAAACGGAGCGGCTGCTGTGGAAAACATTTGGCAACTCCTCCAGAAGTTGATCACCATTTGACCCAGAAACTCCACTCCTAGGTATGCACCCAGGAGAAACAGAAATCTATGTTCACACAAAAACTTGTCCACAGACATTCACAGCAGCATTAAATATAACAGCCAAAAAGTAGAAACAACCCAAATGTCCATCAGTGGACGAACGGATAAACAAATTGTGGCCCGTGCATACGACGGAACATTATTCAGCCACAAAAGGGAAGGAAGCACTGACACTCACTACAACGTCCATGAGCTTCAGCCCATGATGCTCAGGTGGAAGAAGCCTGTCGCAAAGGGCCACGGATTCTATGATGCCATTTTAGGAAACGTCCAGAACAGGCAGATCCACTGAGACGGGAAGGAGGTTAGCGGTGGCCAGGGGTTGAGGGGAGGGGGAACGGGGAGGGGCTGGTAATGGGCAAAGGGTTTGTTTTGGGGGCGATGAAAAAGTTCTAGAATGAGGTAGTGATGAAGGTTACACAACATGGTGAATATCCTAAAAATCACTGAATTGTACCTTAAAATGGTGAATTTTCTGTTATGTGAATTTTACCTCAGTTAAAAGAAAATGACCCAGCAAGTGTGGGCAGATGCCAGGGAAGAAGCAAAACAGATGCTCTAAAAGCTAAACTTGTTCCTATACTCTTTACCTGAGAAGAAGAGAAACGCGGCACTGCTCCAAACAATGAGCGGTTAGGCCTGAGAACTGACTAGGCCGGAATTCTTTATATAACGTTTTCAGAAGTAAACTTGGTTCACCAACAAAAACACTCCTCACACGCTATCCCAAAGAGACCTTCTGTTTGAAAAACTCAGTGGCGTGCAGGAAGGTGTAAGAAAGTCTGTTTTAAAAATGCCACAATGGGGCTTCCCTGGTGGCGCGGCGGTTGCGCGTCCGCCTGCCGATGCAGGGGAACCGGGTTCGCGCCCCGGTCCGGGAGGATCCCGCATGGCGTGGAGCGGCTGGGCCCGTGAGCCATGGCCGCTGGGCCTGCGCGTCCGGAGCCTGTGCTCCGCGACGGGAGAGGTCACGGCAGAGGGAGGCCCGCATACCCACCCCCCCCGCCAAAAAAATGCCACAATGTTTGGTCAGACGTGTCCCGTAAACAGAACTGATTTGGGGAAAGGAGTGAGGAGTGAACGGCTAGGGGCAGGCTTCTCACCATCAGGAGACTGAAAGGAGAATATGTCCCCGTTGGGGAGCTGAGAGAAGTGAAGACTTCCTGCCCGCCCCACGCAAGTGAACCTCACCACTGGAGGATAAAGGAGCAGGCAGTTTCGAGAAGATTCCATATTCATGAGACACTAATAAAGGAAAACCAAATTAGGTTAGTGTCTCAGAAGTCTTCAAGGATGTTATAAAGAAAAATACGATCCGTTAAATTTAAAGTCGGGGGAAAGCCTCGATTAGGGATGGATAACTTTATTCTACTTGGTCGGAATTCTGGTTTTACATTGTTTGTGTAGAGTTAAAGAGAGAGTCTGCACAGTAATGAGAAGTCAACGACATGGAGAGACAGAGGCTGGAGAGCAGGATCTAGAGGCTGCATGAGGGGGTCCCTGCTCGAGAGGATACACTGCAGCAGGAGCAGGTCCCCTGGCTGGCACTGGAATGTGATGACCCCGAGGGACAGGTCTTCTGCTGGGACCACAGCCAGTGAATGCTTTGATGGAGCATCAAGGTAGCAGTTGAAAACCACGTACCAACAGGGAATTGGAAGGGGTGGGAAAATGCCGTTGCCACGCAAGCCTCAGCTCAGAGTCAAGGCAACAAGCGTGAACTTGTGTCAGCACAAACCGGCTGAGCAGCTGGGCCTCCCCCTGAGGCACCCGCAGCCCTGGGTCCAGCTTGTGGTGATGGACTGGGGCTCAGTCAGACACACGTGGGCTGTGAAACGGGTGGAGCAGAATTGACAGGGGCTGGTCCGGGAAGAGGGGGTGAGGCGCTCCGGAACCTCCAAAATCAGAGGCAGAATATGATGGACACGGTCACCGTGCATTTTCCTGGGCCGGGGGGGAGGACACACGTGTCCATCTGGTTGTCCAAAGGTCTGTAACCCGCTGTTCTATGAACAGGACGAGGAGTTAAGGGGAAAGGACGGGCACGTTGAAATGCCCTTAATAAGGAGCTAATTAAATACCTCGGGACACATCCATACAGAGGAATCTCAGGCAGTCAATGCAGAAAGATGCAGCAGACACACAGAGTGATAAGGAAAGATACAGACTAAACAACAGATGAAAAGAGCATGTTGCAGAAAAGTGGTCATAATATGATCCATTTTTTTTGCCTACGTGAAAGGAATGAAGCACTGACACACACCACAGTGTGGATGAACCCTGAAAACATGATGCTTAGTAAGAGGGGCCAGTCGCGGAAGGCCAGAGTGAGGGATTCCATTTCTATGAAGCGTCCAGAACAGGCAAATCCACAGAGACAGAGAGTGGATTCATGGTTGCCAGGGGCTGGGGAGGGGCATGGGGGTGACTGCTAACGGGGACGGGGTTTCTTTTTGGGGTGATGGAATGTTCTGGAACTAGACAGTGGTGACGGTTGCATAACCTTGTGACTATACTAAAAACCACGGAATTGTACACTTTACAAAGGGGTGAACTTTATGATATGTGAATTACATTTCAATTAAAAAATAAGAAAGTATCAGTGAGGATGTCTTATCTGCACACAAAATATCTCAAAGGATCCACGCCGAACTTTATCAGCGGTGGAAGGGGCATGAGGAGAGAAGAGGAGGAAGCCAGAGGCTCTCTTTTCCCTTTTTTATTTTTTTGTGCTAGTTGAATTTTTTCTACAGTGAAAAGATATGACTTCCCTAATTGAAAAGAGGAAGTAAACAGACTTCCGGGCACTGCCCATAAGGATCTCAAAGTCCCCAAACAGTCCCTAGGGAATTGTGGGATCAAACTGCCCAGCGGCCCAGAGTGGACACCTGTTTTGTTGGCGAAGTCCAGTCATGATCACTTTAGAAAATGGCAAACATCTGAGGCAGGAGGACCTGTGCTACTCAGACCTTTGAGTGACCTCAAACTGTGAGGCTAGGAAGTACTGAACACAGTAAAGAGCTCAAATAGTGGTCGCCTTTGAAAAAGAGTAGGGATCAGCCATAAAAAGAAACGAAATTGAGTTATTTGTAGTGAGGTGGATGGACCTAGAGTCTGTCATACAGAGTGAAGTCAGTCAGAAAGAGAAAAACAAATACCGTATGCTAACACATCTATATGGAATCTAAAAACAAAATGGTACTGATGAACCTAGTTGCAGGGCAGGAATAAAGACGCAGGCATAAAGAATGGACTTGAGGACACGGGGGTGGGGAGGGGGAAGCTGGGGCGAAGTGAGAGTGGCACGGACATATATACACTACCGAATGTAAAATAGAAAGCTAGTGGGAAGCAGCCGCATAGCACAGGGAGATCAGCTCGGTGCTTTGTGACCACCTAGAGGGGTGGGATAGGGAGGGTGGGAGGGAGGGAGACGCACGAGGGAGGGGATACGGGGATATATGTATACATATGGCTGATTCACTTTGTTGTACAACAGAAACTAACACAGCATTGTGAAGCAGTTATACCCCAATAAAGATGTATAAAAATTTTTTTAAAAATAAAAAGAGTAGGGATGACCTAAAGGTGATGCCTGCCCTCTTTTTAACTTTTACCCACAGTGCCCAATACCGAGCTCGTGAAATGTGGCCGGTCCGAACCCAGACGCGCCGCGGGTGTAAACTACACACTGGATTTCAGAGACTTTGCACGCCAAGGAGGACGTGAACTACCTCAATAAAAACTGTTTCATATAGATGCCGTGTTAAAAAAACAACAATAGTTTGGAGATACTGGATTAAATAAAATATACTGTTCAAATTAATTTCACCTGTTTTTACTTTTCAGAACGTGGCTACTAGAAATGACACACACAGCTCAGCTCGCATTATGTCTCTGCTGGACACTCGTGACCCAGGGGACTCCTAGAATAAACCACCCGACTGGGAAACTGCAAATCTCTCACAAGCCCCTATCTTACTAGAAAGTAAGCGAAATGATTTTAGAGCTCGGTCAGATCTTGATCTAGTAAGAACTCGAGTCAATCCAACAAATAATTACTCTAATTGGTGCCCTACAGAGACAGACCTGGTCTGTCCTCAGGCATCTGACCCTGCGTGAGACAGAAAAGGAGACACACAAATAACTCTTTCTGTGGCAAAGGTGACAGGTGTGGACTCCAGGTGGAACTTTGGACCATAAACCCTGGGGCGGGGAACCTGGGAAGGTCCCATCCTGGATGCTGCGGGACAGGCAGGACCATCCCACGGGTCGGGGGTAGACAGGGAAGGGGGGCCAGTTCAAGAGCAGGCGCCGTGCACAGGAAGGTGTGTGTGTCATGCGGGTGGGGAGGCAGGAGAAGCAGAGGGTGTGGACCGGGGGTTCTCTGGGAAAACAGGCTGTGAACGCTCCTGGACTCCATCCTCTATCGCAGGGCAGAGGTCAGCAAACCACGGGCCACGCCCGCGGCCAAGTCCGGCCCAGTCCGCTGCCTGGTTTTGTACGGTCCACAAACTAAGAATAATTTTTACATTTTTTTAATGGTTGAAAAAAATCAGAGTCAAAATATTTTGTGACACATGAAGATGACATGATATTCACATTTCAGTGCCCATAAGTGAAGTTTTATTGGCACACGGTACCGTTCACAAACGGCCAGAGCCGCTGCAAAAGCTGGTTCCAAACAGTGACAAGTGGCCCTATCACTCTGCAGAAAGGAGAATTCGTTCAGTCCACAAATTCTGAGTGCCATGTTTTGTGGATGAAATAAATCTAACAGACATAAGTACGTTTGTTTCAAATCGACTTTAACAGAGTGAAATCTTTGAAAAGTTCCAAAGCAAACAAATATGAATCGAGCCATTGCAATCGGCTTGACACAGAATTAGGCATTTAACATTGTCCACCGTGTACAGGGCTCCTGGCTTTGGGACCTGGCAGCAGTTGTGTGGTAAGACTCCATGTTCCCAGGAAGATCCCTGCTTTCTGGAAAAGATCTTGACTTGCAATTTTGGCTGGGCCAAAAGGGGAGGCCATTAACAGCAGGGGTCTTTGATTAAAATTTCTCTGGGGATTTGGTAAAGGAAAACTACGTATTGAAAGGGCTGGAATGTAATCTAAGCTGAATCAAAAACATGGAGTTTTGATGGCTAGCAGACATCGGGCAAGGGGTTTGTGATTTTTGCTGTGTTACTCCATGTAGGCCTCGCCCTCTAAAGAGCTCTCTGGGCTCAATGTTTGATTCTCTCACGTGTGAAGTACAAAGCTCCGTGGGAAGTGCGGCAGGGACAGCTGTCCCTGTCCCCCGGGGAGCTCACAACCGAGAACAGGAAATGAGACACGCAAACCACTACGGCACGTCCACGTCGTCTTGGGATGTGAAATCTATGTGCCCTGGCACTTCTGGCTGACTAATCCTGGGGTCCCTAACTAGGGGGTGATTCTGACGCCCAGGGGACATTTGCCAAGGGGTGGGCACTCCTGGCAGGTGGAGGCCAGGGATGCTGTGTTCAACCTCCTACGAGGCCCAGGACGGCCTCCCCGCCCTCCCACCAAGAACGATCAGGTCAGGCCCCAAAGTCCATGGCGATGCGTTGGAGAAACATGGCCTAGTCTGTTTCCCCACTTAGCTCACCAATTAACATCTCAAGGGTCCCTGGCGAAAGAGCGTCGGAGAAGAGCTAAGATTTTTCGTCAGTAGAAATGACATTTCAGAGCGAGGGGAAACCCGAGTATAAGACCTGTTTAAGGCATGGCAAGTCCATTTGGAGAAGATGTGAAAGACAGGCAATGAAAAGGGAGATGGGGCTGGACCGAGACGAGCCTTGAATGCCGAGCTAAGTACGGCGTGGTTACAACGAAGGGGAGGGGCCGGTCCATCCGTTTGGCTACAAAAAGCAGAGAGAATGTGCCCATCCTCTCCCCCTGACATGGCCCAGGAGAGCCCCGGTGGGGTGCACCGGGAGAAGATGAAGAGGTAAGCGAGAATCGTGAGACAAAGGCACACGGGCCCACGCAGGATCTGGGAGTGATTCTGAGCGTGCTGTCGCTGTAGAGCTAGAGGCTGGAGAAATCCTGCTTCGAGAACAGGAGAGGAAGGCTGAGCTCCTCAGGCCACTGGGGCTAGAAGAGAGACAGGAGCGAGGCTGCGCCCCGGGGAGCTCCCTACCCGGAATCTGGGTGAGGCCCCACAGCGCCGCCCGGCCACCACGTCTCACTCCGTCACCCTGTGGTTTGTTCAGTTAGAAAACTGCTCATCGGTGAGTCTCTTCCAGTGCCCGCTGAGTCTCCTTAGGGAGCACAGGCCAGGTGACAAAGGCTCGGCCAGCTGTGGACTTAGGCCAGTGATGAATTCCGTGGTTACAGGGCTTCCAGAAATAGCTTCTATTCACGCCTGCTTGTCAAGAGTTGGCCGTATCACCATACCACGATGTACACAATTGATGAGCCCTGGAATTACACCCACTTCACGCTTTAACTTCCAGTCTGAATGTCAGTGGCCAATGGTGGCTAACAATTTAAAATTTCTCTATCACCTTCTCCCCTTGTAACTCTCCGCATGACGATCTATGGATATACTTAAGTATTCGACTAATTCAAAGCAACTCGGATGTTTGATATTTGGGGCCCACAAATATTTGCTGAACAGGTGGAAACCCTAGAGAGCTCTAAATATAAAGAGGTCCCCAGTACGGTGAATTCTTCTAGAAAATGAAAAATTCTTTTCAAAATCAAAGCACATCCTTCAAGCTGTTTTCTGTGGGTCTGGAATTCCGAATTTATTTTTTCTCCAAGCGGGCTCCATCTGTACGTATTCTGAGAAGGACAGGAGAGGTGGGAAAGCTCCAGGTGGTGTTTTCTTTGGGTTCTCCCTGGATGGGGTGGATTTTTGTGGGCTGGTCATTCTGGGGGGAAACTGCTTCCCTGGCCTTACCCCATGGATCACCTTTTGGACAGAAACATATCCTGGAAAGGTGGCACTATTTCGAAAAGATAAACAGTTTGCGTTTTTAAAATCTAAGCATAATTAAGTGTTGCTGCAACTTCAGGAATGGGCTTCTATATCATTAGTGTGATTTCAACAGTTTTCCGAGGAGACAGGCGCTCATGAGCCAAGCCTTCTGCCGTCCTGTGGGGACGCGTCCTTTCCCCTTCCTGCCAGGAGACTGTCCCCATCTGATGATCGCTTTGGTCTCTCCCAGGCCTCACTGTACTTGGTGCTCAGTCCTTAGTTACTTCCCCCTCTGCCTTCAGAGCCCTTTCCCAGGTTCCCCCCTCACCTAAGAATTGCTGCAAAATCTTCTCTGTCCAGCATGATTCACAGTAGCCAAGTGTGGAAGCAGTCCACACATCCATTGAGGGATGAAAGGATAAACAAATGTGGTCCATCCACACACTGGAATGTTATTCAGCTTTAAAAAGAAAGGACATTCTGACACCTGCTACAACATGGATGATCCTTGAGATCATCAGTGAAATAAGCCAGACACAAAAGGACGAATACCGTCTGGTCCCACTCACAGGAGGTCCCTCGAGAAGTCAAATCTGTAGAGACAGGAAGTAGATGGTGGGGGCCAGGGGCTGGGGGAGGGGCTGGAGAGTCAGTGTTTCATGGGGACAGAGTTTCAGTTTGGGAAGAGGAGAAAGTTCTGGAGATGGACAGTGGGGATGGTTGCACAACAATGTGAATGTCCTTAATGCCACTGAGATGTGCGCTTAACACTGGTTAAAATGGTACATTTTATGTCATTATATTTTGCCATCATTTTGTAAAAAACTACTTTCCTCTGACTTCGTTGGTTTCCTGCTCCTTGAAATATGATGGTTCTACCTTTGGCCTTCTCACTCTCCGCCCCTCTGAGTGAGCTCATCCGTTTTCACGACTGAAATGACCAATTACGTGCTGACAGCTCCCAGATCCTGACCTCCAGCCTGCACTGCGCGTCCCCCCCCACCGTCCCCCGCTGTCTCCAGACCCTGAAATCCAGCAACCTGGCAGGAACCTGCCTGCACTTGGCTGGCCCCCGCGCATCTCAAGCTGGCCAAGCCCACGCCTGAATGCATTACCCCTCTCCGCCCCACTAGCTTCTCCCAGGATCCCTGACTCACTGAAGCGGCCTGTTCTACCTGATCCCCCAAATCAGACACCCAGGGATTGCCCTGGGCTCCTCCCTGCCCTTGGTCCCAAGAGAGTCACCGAGTCCTCAGGGCCCCCAGAACCCTGCAGCTCTGTCCCCACGCAGCATCCCTGGCTGGTGCTGTCGGCCAGGTCGCCATCGCCCTGGGCCTGGACCATGGCAGCTGGTAATTCTCCGTCGCCATCCTCCAGACGCTATACCTTTCGCTACACCTTCCAAAATCCCATCTGATCACAGAGTGCTTCCCCAGCAAACCTCTCAGCCCAGCACCAGACGAGTCCCACTCGTCCAGCCAGGGGTCGGCAAACTTTTCCTGTAAAAGCCCAGACAGTAAATATTTTAGGCTTTGCGGTTCACGTTCTGTGTCGGTCGCAAATAGTCAACCCCGCCGTGGCCTCAAAAGGGCAGCCAGAGACAGTATGGAAATGAACGAGCGTGGCTGTGTTCTAGTGAAACTTTGCTTCCAAAAACAGGCTGTGTGTGCCGACACCTGTTCTCCTCTCTGGCCTGATCTCCCCTGTACCCTGCACTCGGCTTCCAGAAACCACAGCCACACCACGGCTCTCCCCACCAATCTGCTTGTACATCAAGACTCCATTCCAGCCCGCCTCCTCTTGGACACCTTTCGTGCCCCCTCCAGGCGAGCGGTCTGCCACACCCATGCCGTAGAGAGACCTCTAGCCCATCCCCGTTCTGAAACTGTCGCCCTCTCCTAGTTGGTCTTTGGTCTCTGTAACCTCATAGAATAGTGTTTGACTCAGAAAGGAATGAATGAATGAGTGATGAAGAAATGGCAGAGGTCCAGAAAGCAGGTTTTCCAGCAAACGACTGGACGCCACGGCTCTGACAGCTACAGGCAGAGGTGAAATCTCCTAACAACTTAATTTATACTTAGAATAGCAGCCAGAGTCCTCCCCATGGCCTCTGGGGCCCTGTGCCTCTCCTCCTTTTGCTCACCAGTTATCAGCCACACAGCCACCTTTCTCTGCTCCGACCAGGCCCAGCTGACTCCTCCTGCCACAGGACCTTTGCACCTGCTGCCCCCCACCCCACCCCACCTGGAAGGCTCTTCCCTCTGAACAGCACAGGGCTGCTCCCTCTCATCATGACAGTCTCAGCTCACCTGTCACCTCCTGAAGAACTTCCCTGGACACCAGTAGCCCAGTTCTTACACACACACACACACACACACACACACACACACACACGCTCAAAATAACTGCAGAGATCTTAGTAGAAACAGGTTTACTATATATAGCATATCTGGGCTTTGTTACATAGTAAATGACAAATAATCACTATATCGGCCATCACATGTAAGTTCTAGATTTTTAATGGCTTTAGAATTTTTTTTTCTTTTTTCTTTTCTTTTTTTTTTTTTTTTTTTTTTTTGCGGTACGAGGGCCTCTCACTACCGTGGCCTCTCCCGTTGCGGAGCACAGGCTCCGGACGCGCAGGCTCAGCGGCCACGGCTCACGGGCCCAGCCGCTCC
>NW_021146021.1:0-49981 GCF_002837175.3 Physeter macrocephalus | reverse complement strand
AGCAGCCGCATAGCACAGGGAGATCAGCTCAGTGCTTTGTGATGACCTAGAGGGGTGGGATAGGGAGGGTGGGCGGGAGATGCAAGAGGGAGGAGATATGGGGATATGTGTATATGTATAGCTGATTCACTCTGTTATAAAGCAGAAACTAACACAATATGGTAAAGCAATTATACTCCAATAAAGATGTTAAAAAAAATCCTATTGCATTGCAATGGGAGGTTTCAGTGTCATCTCATGGTTTTAGATAGCCAGATAGAGAGAAAGAACATAGATATAGATTTAGGTATATGCATAATACATGTATTTTCTAGTTCTGTCTGCTAAGAGGGCCTAGGAGCAATGACACCCCAGTAACAATGTGCACACCTGGCACCCAGATCTTGGTTTCTAAATACCATTCTCCACTAGAAGGCAAGTAGGATGAATCTAGAACATCTTGCTGCGCTGAAAGTAAGAAAGTACTCAGAGATTGACAGGACATCTCCAAAAGTCACAGAAGCCAAGTTGTTTTTTTCTTTTTTTGACTCCCACTGGCCAAACCTGGGATAATTTGAACATTATAATAATGATATTAACAAATTATAGCCATTAAAGAAAGGACCCATGAGTCCACAGTGACAGAGTGAAAGAAAATTCTTTCTTACAATAAGATGATAACTAATAAATGTAGAAGGAATGACAGAATTAGAAAACACCATTTGGCAGCTACCAGAGTTAGGAGAAGAATTTGATGAGAAACAGGACAGGCAGTATTCAACTTTCTCCCCACAAGATATTTATTAGTCTTAAAAAGGAAAACAGAACTTTACAGTGAGAAACATGGCAGATGCAGACACCACCTTAACCAAGAGTCAGAGTTAATCTCACCAGTTATGGGACAGAGACATCATATGCCTGAAAAGGACACAACATCACTTAGCTTGAATCTGATCATTAGGATACCTTAGAGAAAGCGAAACTGAGGCCAATCTACAGAATAACTGGCCTCTACATGTCAAATATGTGTAAATCATGAAAGACAAAGACTGACAACTGAGTACAATGTGTGATCCTGGACTGGATCCTGGATGGGAAAAACGTGTTTTTTTTAATATCATTATTAATTTCTTTTTTCATTATTAATTTCTTGGTTTAATAAATGCACTGTGGTTATGGCAGAGAACATCCCTGTTTTTTTGGAAATACTTAAGTGTATGGGTAAAAAAGGCAACATATGTACAATTTAGTCTCAAATAGTGTGTATATGTGTGTGTATAAATACACACACACACACACAACACACACACACAAAGGAGGTGGCAGAATCTGGATGACAGTATAAAGGAATTCTTTGTATTATTTTTGCAACTTTTCTGTGAGTCTGAAATCACCTAAAATTTTTAAAAATTTAAAAATTAAGTTAGATCGTTTACTCACCTGCCCCAAAGTCTCCAATAATGTCCTATCTCAATAAAAGCCAAAGTCCTTCAAGGCCCTGAAGGAAGCACCCATCCCCTGCCTGCCCACCTCTCTCCCCTCTTCCAATGCTGCCCTTCCTGTGTTTACTGCCCTCCAGGCCTCCCTGCTGCTCCTAAGACACACCAAGCATGCGCCCACCTCAGGGCCTTTGTACCTGCTGTCCCCGCAAGTCTGGAGTGCACTTCCTCTAGACCGGCTCACTCTTCCATGTCTTCTAGTCTCTGCTTAAACATCATTTCTCAGAGAGGACTTCTCCAACCACTCTGTCTCGATCGCCCCATCCCCATCTCTCACTCCCTTACTCAGCTTCATTTTTCTCCTATCCGGATTGCTATTCTAGATCTGCTTATTGACACAGTCTCCTTCTAGGAAGAAAGCTCTCTGAAGACACAGGAGACCCTATCTGTTAGGGTTCTTGTTGGACACCCTGGAATACTGCCTGGACCACAGTAAGCACTCAGTAAATATTTGCTGAACGACTGAATGAATGAATGGCTTTTCCTCCACCCGTGGCCTCTGGCTGGTGTCTGGCTCACATATACTGACAACTTGACCAGTGACTAGCACCATGCCTAACACCTTAAATACACTATCTCGCTCAACCCTCACACAGCCTAATGGAATAGAGCCAGGACTTGAACCCTGGCCTGTGCTACTCACGTGTCTCAATCCTCCCAACCCGAGGCCCTGCTGTTCCCGCCTGCCCAGCCATGCCCAGGGGACTTTACCGGCACAGAACATGTTGTCGGTGATGCGGATCCGGGTGGAGGCCTTGCAGACCGGCCGCTCCACGATGGGCAGGTTCACCACCTGCAGCACGCTGGGCTGCACCTCACCAATATTTGTTGTCCACGTCTCCCTCAGGTTGCCCCAGCCCGTCACTCGCCCTTTGTATCCAGCCTGGAGCAACCTTGGGGAAAGGAGAAGGACTGAGTGAGAACAGACCAGTCTAGGAACCTCCTGGCCCCAACACCATCCCTTAGAGACCTGAATCTAAAACACCAGTGCAGGAAGACACTGAGGCCTGGAAAAGGGAAGGAACTTCGGCAAGGCAATAGGGTGTCAGAGTCAGGCCCAGAACCCAGCCCAGGTGCTCAGCTGCCAGCCCCCCAACCACCTGACCCCTGGCCAACCCCCACGGCTGCCCCCCCAGCCACCCCACGGCTGCCCTTCTGGCCGCCCCACTTGATTGCTGTCTCCTTGTCGGGCAGGCACACGGGGTGGACATATTCGGTGAAGCTGATGGGCTTCTTGAGCTTCAGCAGGGCGATGTCCCGGTCCAGGTTCTCCCTCCAGTTGTACCTGGGGTGGATGTGGATCTTTTCCAGCATGGAGATCTTTTCAATCTTTCGTTCATAGCTGTGCAGACCCCAGCAGAGAAAAGGAGAAGCTGTAGGCCACCCAATGAGGGGCAGCTGGTTCCCCGAGGAAGAAAACTGCCTGCCCTCAGGGTCTGGGAGTCAGGGTAACCAGCAGGCCGCCAGTGAGGGGGAGAGGGCCGGCTCCTGTCCTGGCAGCTTCTTCCTGGCCTGAAGTTGCCCAGAGCTTTGGGATCAAACAGCCCAGGCAGGTAGCGGGAGGGACGCAGCCTGTAGGCCCTGATCCAAACAGCCTCTACTCAGAGGTCACACCTGGGCCGTGTCCTGGTGCCTGGAAGGGTGCTAAGGGCAGGCCAGGATTCTGCTCTCTGCAAAGGCTTAGTTTCTCTGTCCCCAGGTCCACGCTTCAGTCAGGACGTGGCCATACAGGCTTTACAGCAGAGCCTACCAGGTTTTCTACGGTGAGAGATGTACAGACACATCCCTCGTGGCCCAGAGTCACCAGAGCCCCTCGCAGTCACTCGGGAGGACTCGGACCCCTGCCAGACACGCACGGGCCCCCGCTTCTGTACCTGGTGCGGGAGTGCTTGCCAATGCGCACCAGAACGTCATTCTCAGTGAAGTTCTTGTCCCAAGGCGGGTACAGAAGACAGTGGGCAGCGGTGATGATCCAGCGGTCACTGATGAGGCTGGCCCCGCACAGCAGCTCCTGGGGACTCTTCCGGAAAAGCATCACCTGCCTGGGAGAAGAAGTGGGAAGCGTTAGGAGGTGGGAGGGCTGCCCCTCCACCAGCCCTACAAGCGCAAAGTCCCAGGTTTAAGAACTAACTGGACAGAGCTCCCTGCTGGGCCCAGACCCCAGCTTGACTTTCCCGTCCTTGGGGACCGGGGCATATATGTGACACCGCGGGGCTGCCACCTGCTTTTTGCACCCCCAGCCCCCCCAATCAAGCTTCTTCCAGGCCAGAGTTAGCACAGCTTAGCACAGCTCCGGGGTCAGAAGAACAGGAATCTAGTCCTGCTGTGTAACCCATTCATTAGCAGCACCACTTAGGCGAGTACTTAAGCGCTCTGACCCTCAGCTTCACAATCTGCTTTGGAGAAGTAGCAAACCCAATCTCAAAAGGTGGCTGTGAGTGCTCGATGAGATGTTGGTGCTGCGCTAGGTTGTCTGTGGAGCCTAGACCTGTGAGGGCGGAGGAGTCTCCCAGGGCGCGGGATGCGGGCGCGGAAGGGGTCGGTGGGGGCAGGGAGCACGCACCAGGGCGCCAGGCCAATCTCCGCATCCCGGCCCTCCACGATGCGCCCCTCGATGTAAGAATCGAACAGCTCCTGTTCCGTTTTGTCCTGCACCAACTTATTCTCGAACAGAGGCCGCAGGCCACAGTCTGCCGAGCCAGCGGGACCGTGAGGGGCCGAGCGCTGCAACACCCGCCCCCGCCCCCATGCCGCGGCCCCGCGCCCCTCCGGCCGCCTCCTGACCTGCCTCCCCGGCGCCGAAGGTCCTCTCGTTGAAGAAGGGCTGAAACTTGTCCGCAGTGGTGCGTCCCTCTATGGCCGCATCCGGCTCCTCGCCCAGCCCATATCCCACCTCCTCATCCACCGGCTCCTCTGCAGGGACCCAGACACCAGCTGCGGCTGGGCCAGGCCATTCCTCACCCACCCTCTGACCTCCCCAAGCCCCCAGGCAGCCGCGGAGGTCATTTGGTGTAGAGGTTAAGAGCGCAAGCGCACCTGCGTTACTAGGAAACCAAACCTCGCGGGCCCCAGTTTCCTCAGCTGTAAGGTGGAGCTAGGATTACGCCCACCTGGTTAGTGTCAGGTGTCATGAATGCACTCACTGGTGAGCGGTAAGCCTTAGACCAGGGGAGGCACTGTTCTTGTTATTCCCTACAGACTGTGTCCTCTGTCTCATGGCCCCTGCCCTGCCCTCTCACCGCAATAGTCCAGGTCGCAGTACTCAAAGTCGCCAGGCTCCCCGGCCACATAGCACCACGCGCCCTCCTCATCCCCGTCTGGGTTGCGGCAGAAGTTCTCCACCAGTGGGACAGCCGGGTTGAAGTCCTGGTCCTTGCTCAGCGCCTTGGCCTGCTGGCTGGCCCAGGCAAGGCAGGGAGACCCATGTGTGGTCACCGCCAGGTGCCCCTGGTACTGCTGGCCGCGATCAGGGATGCACGTTTCCGATTGAGGTGACAGATTCCCTGTGAAGTCTCTGGAGTTTTGGGTCGGCTCCACAGTGACTCGCTCCTGGCCTGGTGGGTGAGGAAACAGGGCAGAGTGGGTGGACCACACGTGGGGCCAGACGGGATGTGAATCCCTGCCTTTCGGCCTTTACCCTATAGACCTCAAGTCACTTCTCCTCTCTGAGCCACAGTCTGCTTGCCTGTGAAAGGGATTACTCATGCGTTTTTGCAGGGTTATTGAGAGATTTAAACAAAATATATGGCATAAGTGTCTGGTGCATAATAAGCCAGAGATGGTAACCAGGTTTCATCTCCTGCGCTATCTGTAATCTATTGGTAGTGACTGCCTGGAGTTTAAGGATTCTGTGCTTTCACAAGGGCGCAGTAGGAAAGATAGCTGGGATCCACTGAGGATGTCTGCACAGGCAGTAGGTCAGTTTCAGCACACCTGCACCATATTTATCATAGGTGTTCAGGGGTGGGGGCTTGGTAAACTGTAGCTGTTTTTGTTACTATGATTGGCAACTCGCTGTAAGACTGGCCCCAGCATCCGGCATTGGGTCCTACAAGGATGCATGAAGGACAAAGGAGAGCAACCCATGTTTGGTAGATTGAGTTACTGGCACTAATTCTTTACTCCTACTGGATCCACCTGGATCCACATCCTCTGCCCTGTTATTTTACAAGCAGAAGTGTAAAGGTCCCCCTCTTGACCTTGGCCTTGATCATGGGACTTGCTTTGGCCAATGGCGTGTGGGCAGAGCTGACTCTGCCAGTTCTGAGCCTAGGCTTAAAGATGTGTGTCTGCTCACTGCTTGGTATTTCTGCTGCCCCCATGGAAGAAGCTGCTGCCTTTCAGCCTCCCCCCACAATGAGTACACATGGAGCAGACATGGACCCACCCACACAATGAGCCAAGCTCAGCTGGACCCATTGTTTGACAGAGGGCCACCAGCCAAGCCCAGCCTACACCTAGACCCCACAGACGCGTGAGCGAGTGCAGCTGAGATCAGCAGAGCCGCCCCAGCTGAACCTCAGACACATAAGAAATAAATGTGGGACTTCCCCGGATGTCCAGTGGTTAAGACCTCCCCTTCCAATACAGGGGGTGTGGGTTCGATCCCTGGTCGGGGAGCTAAGATCCCACATGCCTCGCGGCCAGAAAACCAAAACAGAAGCAATATTGTAACAAATTCTATAAAGACTTTTAAAATGGTCCACATCAAAAAAAAATCTTTAAAAAAAAAGAAATAAATGCTTATCAGTGTATGCCCCCCAGCTTTTGTGGTTGTTTGTGATTTTGTGGGTTTTGTGGGGTTTGCGGCATTATTATGGCTATAGCTAGCTGACACATCGTGGGAAATAATGATGACAGAATCATGCAGGGCTGGACTGTATGAGGCTTGCTCTGTGATGCTCGCCAAAGGGTACATGGACTGAAATGGAAGGAAGGGCTTCCTGGAGGGAAGAATGCCTCAAGCAGGAAGTAAAGCATATTTAGAATGGGCCACATCCTGGATCATAAGGAAGCAAAGGCTGTGGAGGGAGGGGAGGAGGCTGGAAGCTAACTCTCTCTGGTCTCCTGACTTCACTAACGAACAAGCTCAAATATGTTGTCAATAACTAACGCCAGCTCAAAGGGAGCCGGGATCTTGATTCCCGTCCTGTGCTGCCAGGCCCAGGAAGACCCATGGGCCTTGGCCGTGCCCACCTGATCTCCCCCAGCTCACCGCAGACAGGGATGCTGCACTCCTCCCTCTGCACAGTGGGGAACGTAGTGTAGCACCAGGGCCCAGTGATGCTGCCATCTGGGTTGCGGCAGAAATTCTCCTGCAGGTCAGCCCCAGGGTGGGTGGTAGAGTTGATTCTGGAACAGAAAATTGCTCAGCAGGAGGCGTCTCCCCCACCCCCAGTGTCTCCTCACCCCCTATTCTCAGCCCCCTGGCAGACAGGCCTGCCCATCACTCACTCTGGCTTATGTGGGTAGCGACTCCTCCACAGCTGGCATTCGATGCCTGACCGGGTGAAGCTCACGTTCCCTCGGTAGTTCATACCCAGACCTTCGGCACAGTTACCTGCAGAGACCCCCAGCCCAGGTCTCCTACACTGAGGATTTGTCCCCGCTTCTCTCCTAGTAAAGCTCTATCGGTCCATCCCCTCCAAGCTACCTCTGGTGCATGACCCTTAACCTGCATTTACTCAGGCACTTCCTCTGTACCCAGCAGTTCTACAATCCATTTAACTGTAGTCACCAAATATTCACTGAGTGCCCACTGTGTGACAACCATGTGACAGGCACTATGCCAGGTACTAAGGACATAGCAATGAATAAGACAGTCATAGTCAAGTAGGTCCCTGCCCTCACAGAGCTAATATTCAGTGGCTCCTCATAGCCAGCAGAATGAAAAAGTGAACGAGGTTCTCCGAATCTGGCCCTGGTCTAGGTGTCCTGTTATCTTAGCTCCTCGTGACTAAGGGCCTTTGCACGTGCTCTTTCCTTTGCCTTGGAATGCTTTCCTATTTATTCATCAGTGCATCCCACAAATCCAAGTAAAACTCTACTTCTTCTGGGGAGCAGTCCTTGATTCTGCCAGCAAACGAAATGCTCCCTCTCCTGGAATTCTCTGGGCACCTGGAACAGAACTTTTCCATCAATTACTTTGATGTTTTGTATTTTTGTTTTCTGATGAAACTGTGAGCTCCCTGATTCTCTTAAAATCCCCAGCACTCAACCATAGAGCTTGACACACAGCAGGGGCTTAGTGAAATGTCTATTGAATAAATTACTTAACAAATGAAAGCATGGCCAGTGTGATTAAAGAGTTCCATGTTGTGGGGTCTACTGTCATACTAAAGGTGTATTCAGAATGCTGTGGAGGAAGGAGGATGCACCTTGAAGGCTCAGCAAGGTGGTGGTATTTGAACTAATGCTTGAAGGATAGGGGGGTTTTCAGTAGGCACTGACGGCTGCTCCAGGGGGAGATGATAATGTAAGCAGGGGCCAGGATATAGAAACATCTTGCCCTGTTGAGAGAAGTGCTTGCTCTCAGCAAGCTGGGGGGCTGGATTCAGGGTTGGTGCAATGGGAGATAAGGCTTGAAGGGAAGGTTATGATCAGAACCTGCAAAATTCACTAGGCTAAGAAGCCTGTGCTTTATTCTCGGGGCAATGCGGAGCCACTCAAGGTTTTGGAGAAAGAATGTGACATCATCGAAGCTCTGCCTTGGGGACACGGGGAAGACTGATTGGCATGGGCAGGGGCTCTGATGAGGAGGAGGCCTTAAACATTATTTCATTACCCGTGCATTCATTTGTTCCTCCGATATTAATCATCTTACTGACTGCCAGGCACAGAGCCAGGTGCAAAGACACATCCTTGACCGCAGGAACAGAAAGGCAATGTCAGCTGCTAGAGGCCACCACCCCTGGGCCACAACTCCTACCCCACCCCTACTCCACTCTTCTCCCAGGCTGTCCCCTCCTATCCTGTCCCCACACCCTCATGTCAGTTCCTCACCTTCCAGACATTCAATGAGCTTTTCTCGAGGTTTCCTCACTGACTCACAAGCTGGAAAAGACCCAGAAACACCACTGAGATTGAGGCAGGGATAGGACAGGTTCAAGTGAAGGGTGGGATGACGTTCAGAAATGGAGATCTGAAAGGGATGCGTATGGAAGAAAGGAAGGAAAGAGGCGTGGGTGGAGGAATGGATGATTGGATGGATCAGAAATTTCTCTGGAGTGGAGCACCCTCTAACTCGGGTCCCCAGGACTCCCTTCCTGGAGCAAACCCTTCCCAGTACTCACCTGTGTACTTGGCCCAGAACGCATCCTGAAAAACAAGGCTGAGTGTGAGGCTGCGGTAGGATCCTGTTTTGTTTTGTAAACTTCCTGTCTTCTCCTTATACTTTCCCCTTTCCCTTACCCTGGTCATGCTCTGGGGAGGTCTGTGGCAGAGTTTTCTACTTTTGCTTCTAAAAGCCCAAGCCCGCGGAGGAGAAGAGTATCTGAGGAGAGGGGAGCTCCCCGCCTTCCCCTCACCCCGCCCCCGGCCAGACAAGATTGAAAGGGATTCCCCTGGGTGGGGTAGACTGGAGAAGAGGGGCCCAGGCAGAGCCCCAGGGAAGGGAAAGCTGCAAAAGGCTCCTGGAACACTGAGGCCTAGGCCCAGGCCTGACCAGAGACCCACCTCCCAAGGGTGGCACAGAAGTAGCAGCAAAGCTAAAGCTGAGAGGCCATGTGGCCAGGGCCAGGGTCTCCAGAGATCCCAACACAGACAGATGTCTAAAAACTGAGGAGGGCCCTCTGCCCCCCAATGTCCTGAAGCCTCACCGTACCCTGGGGCCTTGACATAGCCCAGGCACTGGGGCCTCCTAGAAAGGCTGAACCGCTCATCAGGGCAGCCCAGGGAAACGGGGCCAGAGATGAAGTTATCAACAAAGAGCTGTGATGCTCTCGCTTCCCTCCTTGGTGCCCCTGCAGGGACCCCCGGCCCTCCCTCCCTGGGGCCTCACCGTGGCACTGGGAGACTCCAGGGCCTCGAAGGCCTCCTCACGGCTGCACTGCTCCTCCACACACTCTCGCTCCAGCTTGCCCTTCCGCCACTCCTCCAGGAAGCCGCTGTTGGCGCGTCGGACCCGCTGGAGCAGCGACAGTGCTTGCTGAGGGGCCAGGAACACTGCAGGAGAAAGGGCGTGGGACAGTGGCCTCAGGGGCCCAGGCTGTCTTAGCCACCATGGGGGCAGGAAGCAAGCCCGGCCTGCCTGCTGGCTTCCATAAAGGGGGTGTCTAGGATGGTGGCAGGACCTGAAAGGCTGCTAATGGCAGCCACTAGCCCCCCTCCTTTCATGGGTCACCCCAGCCCACCCCCCATATTGCAAGAGAGAAGTAGTCACTGTCTGTCCAGCCCTGAGCACCTGGCTCCTTCCCTAAGCTGGACACAGCGAGCCAAGAGGCACCTGGGGGCCGGCCCTGTGCTCTCTGTCGAGCCAGGGGACCCCGGCCCACAGGCTTACATCCCAGTCCGCCAGCCTGTCCCAGCTTCCAGGCCCCCCTTACCATGCTGGCTGTGCACAAGGCTAAACAGGGCAGCCAGGGCCAGGCAGCCAGGTAGCCAGAGGCCTCGGACGTGCGCCATAGTGTGTCCGCTCCCAGGACTCTGAGGGCTTGTCCTGACCCCTCTGGGTTAATGTTGAACCAACATGAAGAAATCAGCCAGGAGGCAGAGGTCAGCAGGTCAGGGCCGTGGGGACAGGTGGATAGATAGTCCGCCCCCGCCATCCGGGAGGACAGGTCATCCTGGGACCAGGGATGGGTGGTCTGGGAGGAAGTCCCAGAGCAAAGACCAGCGTAGCCACCATCCAGTGCCTCCCTCTCAGAGACACAGGCGAACTTGGGCCAGTGGGGTCACAAGATCTTCCTGAGGCTCCTTCCAGTCCTAACACACGGTGATGGTTGTTTCGATCTCTGTGTGTCTGTTTCCTCATCTGTACAGTGAAAAGAGTATCCTGTTGTGAGGACTAAAGGAGATTATGAATACATAGTAAGAACTTAATAATGAGTAGCTATATGGATGTAAACCAGTGGGGAGGTTTTTGTAATCACCACATGCACGTAAGAAAATGGAGGCGAGGGTGTGGCCAGATGAGAGTGGCCACCTTATCCCAGGACACACTGGGGCAGGGCCGGCCAACACTTGCCCTGGCCTCTCAGCCACTGATGGAGGGTCCCACTTGCCCTCTTCCTTGTCTGGAAGCCAGGGAGGTGTGTTTGTGTGCGGTGGTTGCCTGGGAGGAGGAGCCAGGCCCTCTGGTCTATCTTCTCTCCCAGGTCTCCCAGGATGTGGCCTGCCCCGGAACAGGGGTAGCTCAAATCCCTGGTCTCCATGGCAGGGCCCTCCCTCTCCCCCTGCCTATCTGCCCCCTGCCAGGCCTAGAGTGGCTGCTGGTCCCACACTACCCCTGCCCAGCCCTCCCCCACTTCCAGTTTGCAGTAAGAAAGGTAAATATTAGTCCTGGGTCTAATTAGGACAGAGGGCCAAAGAGCGGGAACACAGGTGCTCGCCTCGCTGTCCTTCCGGCCTGGCCGTTCAGGGTCTGGACTGCGGACATGTACAGTCTGGGAAGATCACAGGGAGCGGCCCGGTGCACAGCAGGGGAGGGAGGGTTGGCAGAGAACCGTGGACCAGGACTCGACTCCCATGAATCAGCTTAATGCCTGGGCGGCCCAGTTCCTATATATGTATTTATATATTTATATATATATTTACATTATACATATATATTCATTCCTATTTTTCTATATATTTTAAAAATTGAGGTTTAGCTTACATACGGTAATGTTGAAACCACTCCTAAGCGGTTTTTTTTTTTTTTTTTTTAAATTTATGGCTGTGTTGGGTCTTCGTTGCTGCGCGTGGGCTTTCTCTCTAGTTGCAGTGAGCAGGGGCTACTCTTTTTATTTTTTTATTTTTAAAATTTTTTTAAATTTTTAAATTTTTTTTTTAGGCCCAGCCGCTCCGCAGCATGTGGGATCTTCCCGGACCGGGGCACGAACCCGTGTCCTCTGCATCGGCAGGTGGACTCTCAACCACTGCGCCACCAGGGAAGCCCCCAGGGCTACCCTTTTTATTTCCGTGCGCGGGCTTCTCACTGCGGTGGCTTCTCTTGTTGTGGAGCACGGGCTCTAGGCATACGGGCGTCAGTAGTTGTGGCACGTGGGCTCAGTAGTTGTGGCGCACGGGCTTAGTTGCTCCGTGGCATGTGGGATCTTCCTGGACCAGGGCTCGAACCCGTGTCCCCTGCACCGGCAGACGGATTCTTAACCACTGCGCCACCAGGGTAGTCCCCCTAAGTGTTTAACTCAAATTTGTATGCATACACCCACCAGATCAAGAGAAAGAACGTTTCCAGCCCCGAGCATACTCCTTTGAGTCATCCCTGAGATAACCACTATTCTAACCACCATCACCGTAAATCAGTTTTCCTACTTTCGAACTTAATGTAAATGGAAACCAGCAGCATATACCTGTTTCTGTCTGACTTCTCTTGCTCAGCAGGTTTCTGGGGTTTATCCCTGTTATGTGTATCAACATATCAGCAGTCTGTTCCTTTTAAACTGTGTAGTATTTCACTACATGAATATTGTAATTTCATTTATCCGTTCACCTGCTGATGGGCATTTGGATTAGTTTCCAGTTTGGGCTATAATGAATAGTGTGGCTGTGAATATTCGCATGTGGGTTTCTGGTGTAGATAAGCACTAATTTCTATTGGGTACATGCCCGGGGATGGATTTTCTGGGTCACAAGGCAGGCATACGTTTTAATAAGCAACTCTGACAAATAGTTGTCCTGAGCGGTTGTATTGGTTTACACTCCCACCAGCAATGTTTGAAGACTCCTGGCCACTCGTATCTCACCAACCTCTATCTCATCCTTCCATTTCACATCAACCATTCTGATAGATGTGTAGGTGTCTCATCGTGGTTTTAATTTGTATTCCCTGTTGACTAATGATGTTGAGCCTACTCTTCTATTTTTCTTGGAGTGGAATGGTGAGAAGATCTCACCTCACTAATTTCTTTAAAAATTCCGTGAGTAAGAGAAGGGGGCAGGGCTCTTGAGAAGTGGAGAGAAGAGAGGTGCGGTTTCGTCCTTCCTGCTTCAAGGTAGGTGATCCTCCTTTTTCTGAGGACAGGCTTGGGCCAGTGCTGAGTCAACCTGAGAGGGAGAAGAGAAGGGGGGGTTGCTGGCAGGGAGAAGGACAAAGCACATAACATATGGCACCTCTTCTACTGAGGGTTCAGGCGGAGCTAGGGGCCTGCTGACTTCCCCCTCATTCCCTCGCTGTCAGAACCCACCACTCCCAACAGACAAGCACCACAGCATGAATGAGAGCACTGATTTGGGAGGCTGGTCCTGGGTTTCACTACCTGTAAAATCAGAATTATAACAATATTCACTTCGCAAGGCTGTGGTCGAAAAACTTAAATAAGATCATACTGGTCACTCTGCAGACTCTGCTTCGGAGCTGCAGCCCTGCTGAGTCCATGGCACACTCATGCACAGACATGGCTGTTAAGGGGCAAGTCTTGGGCCGTGACTTCCTCAAGTTGTTTACAGACAATGTTCCAAAGGAGAAAACTTTGGTTCTCTAAGCACTGGGAAGATGAGATCTGGTTATAAGGGTTCCTGCTTTCCCAGGCTTATTCCTGGTTTTATGCATCAGGATGATGAATTTACATGCCTTAATAGTACACAGAGCAAGTCCATTTAGGGGGAGAACTTTTCTGATGAGAACTTCATTTCGAATATGTCCAGACATCTGGTCCTTGGCAAATGCTAGACCCAACCCAAATGGCTCTGTGGGTTGTCTGCACAGCTAAGACTGATGGGTTGGATGGCAGGCATGGGTTCTTCGGCCGGGAGAGAGATAGCACGGATATTGTGGAGGCCACGGGCATTTTGAGCCCAGGAACGGCAAGACCAGCCAGAAGACTCTAGGCCATTCTGAGAAGTTTGATTTTGTGTTTTATCTTATCCCCACCATTCCTTTTGTTCCTGTGGAGAGCACCTCCCAGCTCTCAAATCCTGTTATCTTTGTGCTCTGACTTGCTGTAATTCTTTGGATTCCATATACCCCTTGTCTCCTTCCAGGTTTAGCTGGATTCAGAGTTTAGGCGTTATGAAGTAAAAACTAAATTACTCACCCACAGCATATTATGTTTGTAAAGTATCACAAGTCCTTCCTGCCACACAGTAAGCACTCAATAAACAGCACTATTACATGATACGATGCAACAGGAAATCCACAATGCTGCCTATGAAGTGTTCTTCCTAAAAGAGTGAACCTAGGCTGGATCAAACCTCTAGCTTTACTTACTAGTTTACAGGAAATACAGACGACAGAGGAATCAGTTAGACACCACCACGAGGAATGGGGGACATTTGACAGGACAAGTGATCCCGGTTTCTCTAACAAATTCATGATGTGGCAATGCAAGGGGTGGGTGGGAGAGACTGTTCAGAATAATAGAAACCTAAGAGAGACCTAACAACCAAAGGCATGAAGGGAATAAAATGACCATGACTGATTTAAACCTTTGAACACATCAACTGTAAAAAGACTATTTTCGAACAAATAAGAAAATCTAAACATAGATTAGATATGCAATGATATGGAAGAATTATTGTTAATTTGCTAAGTGTTATATGACACATTGTTATATATTTTTTTAATTCCTCATGAGTTACAGATTACACTGAAGGATTTACAGCAAAGATGAAACAAGCAGGGCAAAATGTTAGCGATAATTAAATCTAGGTGGTAACAAGATTGTTACATTATTCTTTTAAATGTTCTGTGTTTGAAAACATTCACAGTGAAAAGTGGACTTAATTCCTTAATAAATGGAGGCTAGTATTATCAAGTGGGTTCTAGCTGGACAGCCTCCCTGTTTTCCTGGGTGAACACAAGACTGTACCTACCCTCTATTTTGCAGAGAGGACCAAGGGAGAGCACCTCTCTGTGAATGTGGCTCTGGAGGGATCCAAGCACCTCCATGGGTGCAGGGTCCCAATAGACCGAGCACACCCTCAGGCTCCAGGGCCCACTGCAAGCCTCCCAGCCAGGAACCTTCTCTCTGGAACTCTCTCTGGGCCCAGTGGGTACTTGCAGCCAAGCGTGTCATTCCTGCTTTCAACACAAACACATACCTGCACCCTTAAAACAGATCCTACTTCCCTCTGAGAACAAGGCCATAATGAGGGGTTGCATTTCTGCCCAAGTTGGCATCAAACAAAATCACGGGTGAAGCCAGCATTATACTGTAAAGCGAAGCTCTATAATCACTGAAAACAGTTGAATTATGTTCCAGGACATAGAGTTACAGAATTTCAGAGCTGGAAAGGAGATCAGATATTATTAAATCCAGACGTTCTGGGTTTTTTTTTCTGTTTTCGTGCTTTTTTTTTTTTTTTTTTTTTGGCCAGGCCACGCAGCATGCAGGATCTTAGCTCCCCGACCAGGGATTGAACCTGTGCCCCCTGCAGTGGAAGCGTGGAGTCTTAACCAGTGGACTGCCAGGGAAGTCCCAATCCAGATGTTCTGAAGCCTAGGGCTCTGTGCATGTACTACATACAGGGTGGCCTTGTCCTTTTGCATATTAAAAAAAAAACAGAACTCAAAAATTGTAAATTTATCTTAAGACAACAGTAATTTTTTCCCTTTTGGCTGAAATTATGTCTTTTTAGATGGTTAATTACCTTATTTCTTCCTCAATTCTGATCAGCAGTTTTCTATTTTGATTCAAAAATATGTTTCTATTTAATAAAAAAATTTTTTAAATACAGGACCCACAGAAGAAAAAAAAAGTTACCAAAAGGGCTTCATGGTGGAGCCGAGATTGGGATCCACTGATCTGGTCCAATTTCCCCATGTCACTGGGAGGAAATGGAGCCTCTGAGCTGGGAAGCTAATTGGTCAAGGTCATACAGAGAGTTGGGCGAGGACCAGGACTCGACTCCTGCCTCACAGGCCATCGCCGCAAGGGGGACTACTGTATACCCAGAGGTCATGTGCACCCAAAGCACAAAACTATTGTGAGTGATGCTGACCTGCCCAAACAAGCACTACCTATAGGCAACATGTACCTCAATCTTGCTTGTCTTCCAAGTTAAGAGGGCTGATTCCAATACTATTAATAACCAGCTACAACTTATTAATTGCTCACCATGTGCCAGGTATGTAGCACTGATGAGGTACATACTACAGCTATCCCCATTTTATGGATGAGGAAACTGAGGCATGGAGAAGTAACTTGCCTGAGTTTATGCAGCTAGTTAAGGGCAGAGCCATGAGCCACACCTGAACTTGTCTAGTCCAGGATGCTCTGCATTGTTTAAAGGTCCCTAAACATGAATCAAATTTGATTCTATTTTAAGATTTTTTTTCACACTATTAAAGCTGCAAATCAGGATCAAAGATTCTTTATCTCCTGCACTTTCTGACGTTTGGCTCAGCAGCTACACACACGGCACGTTTTTTTTTGTTTGTTTGTTTTTGGCCTCGCCATGCAGCATGCAGGATCTTAGTTCCCCGAACAAGGGGGCACAATCCGTGCCCCCTGCAATAGAAGCATGGATACTTAACTACTGGACTGCCAGGGAAGTCCCCTCACCCTGTGAATTTAAATTTGCATCTGTGTGAAGTAAGTCAGAAAGAGAAAAATAAATATCATATATTAATGGATATATGTGGAATCTAGAAAAATGGTACAGATGAATCTATCTGCAAGGCAGGAATAGAAAGGGAGACGTAGAGAACGGACGTGTGGACACAGTGGGGGAAAGGGAGGGTGGGATAAATTGGGAGATCAGGTTTGACATAAATACACTACCATGTGTAAAATAGATAGCTAATGGGAACCTGCTATACAGCACAGGGAGCTCAGCTCGGTGCTCTGTGATGGCCTAGTTGGGTGGGATGGGGTTGGGGAGGGAGGTCCAAGAGGGAGGGGATGTGTGTATGCGTATGGCTGATTCACTTCGCTGTGTAGCAGAAACTAACACAACATTGTAAAGCAATTATACGCCAATTTAAAAAAAATTTGCACCTGTGAAAAGGTGTCCAGCAACATTTTCACTGCAACTTTGCTCTATAGCAAGAAGCAGCATTCAAATTCAGTGCTATATACACCAAACAGTTCAAAGTGACTTTATCAGGCGATGGAGAAGAGGAGAAGTCGGGAATAAAGGGACTGTCAACATTAAAATGACACAAGAATTATTTTGATTTGGGGGGCGTATTTTCTCAATGAAAAAAATATTCCAGTGATCAGTCTTTCCAAGAACTGTCATTGCCTTTTATTTCCTTTGGAAGGGCACTAAAGCGGGTTTCAGAAGACCTGGGCCCTGTCCCGGTTCTGCTACTCTCTGGTCTCATGCCTTAGTAGGCGACTTCTCTCTCGGCCTCCATTTTCCCATCTGTAACGTGAGGAAGTTGGATGATGCTCTCCGATGCCCATTCCCACTTCAGCCATGAGCGCTGGCTGAGCAGACGTGCTCAAACCAGGTGGCTTTGAATTTGTTGGCTTTGATCGGACACTGCTCTGCATCACCAGGGACAGTCTCAGTGGAAAGTCCCCCATCTGTGTGGAGATGTGACAAAGGGGGGGGTAAACATCCCAGGTTTTGGCCTGAGGACAGTTGTGGGGTGTCGGCAGGCCTCCCCAGCAACCCAAAGCATCCCCACTTCCCTGCACTGTCCAGTATCAAGCGATGGGTATGTCCCCAAGTTAGCTGACAACGCTGGGCAGACACAGCTGAGAGGTTACCTGAGTTGGAATGACCCGCCTGAAGCTGGAGCTGGAAAAGAGTAGGACCTACCAGGCTGAGTCAGGGGGTTGGCTGACTCAAAACTAGTATTAGCAGCTGTTTTTCAGGCTTAAGATGATGTGGCCTTTCTCTCCACAGACAGTCACCATCTCTTGCTGTCCTCCCTCTCCTTGGACAGTTTCAGAATGACGCTTTGCCAAGAAGTTACTCACACTGGGTGGGTGGATGGGTTAAAGTCAGTGCAAAGCAGGAGACACGGGGCTGCTTATGACACGGAGATTGAGTGCTGGGAAGCCAGAGGACACGACACGTCGCAAGTCGCAGTCCTGGCTCTGCTGTTTACTGATTGTGCGGTCTCGGCAGTTACCAATCCGCTCTGAATCTGTTTCCCCATCTGTGAAATACGGGGCACAACACCCAATTTGCAGGACAGAAGGAGGATGGTAAACAAGAATGTAAGTTCCCCTGTCTCTCTTGCCTCCCCCTCCTCAAAGCAATGCAGTCTGGCTTCCAACTGCCCTCACTCAGCTCACCAGCGACTGGCAAATTTCAACCTTCTCAACAGCAAAGGACATCGTTGCCCTCTTCTTCCTTGTTGAGAAGCTCTTCCATCAGCTTCTGCGACTTACACGTTGCAGGTTCTCCTGTTTCATCGGATGCTGATTTAATCTCTCCTGAGGAGCCTCCCCTCTCCCCGCAGGTTGTGCTCCCCTCCCACTGCCTTCTTGAGATCTCTCCCACAGGCACCTGGACTCAACCCATCCCCAGCCAAAATCATAGCTGTCCCATTTCCACCCCACGGCTACCTAACTCGCTAAGTCAGAAAGCAGGAGTCAGACCTTCCTCTCTCCCTCAGTCTTTGACTTTGGTCACTTCCACCTCCCAGAGAACATGTCCACCCAAAGCCCTCCCCACAGCCTACAGCCCCTGCCCTCACCTCCTTGCACGCTCCGCCCTGGCTGCTCGGCTCCTTGCTCCTGCTTGAACTCGCTGGGCTCTGCTGGCACTGCTTCCTCTGACTGGAATCCAGCTCCTTCGGCAGGCGTCAGCCTGGCCCACTCCTCTCCATAGTTCAGGTCTCTGTCACGCTCCTGGGGGCCTTCCCTGACCGCCCTCTGGAAATCACACTCCCCATCCAACCTCTCCCCTGCATCACTCTTCTTCACCGCATTTACCATCATCTGACATGTATTTGTTTATTGGCTCTTGCCACACCAGAATGTAACTACATGAGAGCAGAGGCTGTTATTACTGCTATACCCCTAACAACCAGCACGCAGGAAGTGCTCAGTATTTGTTGGGTGAATGACTGCATTTCCACTACCACCCATTCCCAGCCACCTAACTGATTTCCCCACAACCGCACCTTGCCGGCTAATCCTCTCCAGTGGTCTCTTCAATCATGAATCTGATTGTATCATTCCCTTCAAAGAGCCCCTCAATGTCCTGAGAATGAAGTCCAAACTCTTGAAGCAAGGCCTGTGTGACCTGACCCTGGCCCCCTCCCCTCATTCTCTGCTCCAGCCATGCTGCTCTCAGGGCTCACACCCAGGCTCTCACCGTGGGGCTTTCTCACATGCAGCTCCTCACATGCCCACCTTCCCCCACACCTCCTCATCCAACAAGTCACAGCTGAAATGCGGGACACTAGAGTGTGGAGGTTAAGAGCCTTACTCCAGTGCTAAACTACGTGGATTTGAACCTCATCTCTGCCACCTAGTAGCTCTGTCACCTTGGGCAGGACACTTACAGCTCTTTGTTCCTGACTGTCCTCATAACTATCTCACAGGATTGCTATAGGATTATATAAATAAACTCACATAAAGGACTGGCCCACAACAAAGGCTGTTTATTATCATTATAATTTCTTGGGGACACCTTCCCTGATGCCCACAGGTTAACCCATCCCATTAAACACATCCGCAGCACCGGGGAGGGCTCCTCTTTAAACTCTTACTGTTGCTCTTTGCCCCTTGTAGACCTGAGCTCTGTAAAGGCCGCTGCCTCTGTCTTGTCCACAGCTGTGTCCCCAGAACCTCGGGCAGGCCAGGCCCGCAGCTGATGAAACATGAAACACATGTTCATTCCCTGCTCTTTCCCTCAACAGGGCTGCCTTTGGCCAGATACACAGAAGGGTGCAGACCTGCCCTAGCCACCTCCAATGAGTTTGGTGTCCTTCAGCACAGAACAAAAACCAACCTCACAGGCCTTCGGTGGTGAGAAAAGCTGCCAAAATAATCTAATGCCTGACTCAGAGACTTGTCAGCTGAGTGTCTCTGGCCTTTTAACCTTCACAAGTCATTCCGTTTGGTTCCAAATAGAAATGCTTGTCCCTGAGGCAGCTGGATGGGACTGACTATTCCAGCACTAAGCACCCCAGCAGGGCAACAGTGCTGCCTGTGACCTGGCTACCTCACTGGGCAGGGTCACTTCCACATGGTTTAAAGAACAAGCACCTTGAGGAGTTCCCAGGGAGGGTGGCAGGACAAGCTCTACTGGAAGTTGATAAAAAGATCTTACATCTAGAAGTGGTTTACCTTATTAAGAGTCTTAGGAAACAAAGTGGTCGTCCATAAGCAGGAAGGGAAGTCCCTGACCTGCTTCTCATAGACTAGTCTCTATCAGGGAACCCAAAGAGAAAAATCCAGACACCTAAGCTCAGAAACACCAGTCTTTACACAGAGCTCTGCCGAGGGAAGGTGAGGGTGGTCAGGTGCCCGTCTCCACCTCTACCACTTCTGCCCAGGTGCTGAAGCCCATGTCCTTATGGATGAGCACCAGGCTGGGAGCAGGACCCGGCTCCGCAGGCACCACAAAGCACTTATCCTGGCTCTCGGAAAGGGCGACCTCGAAGACGTCCGGGGCTGGGGACCCGCCCCGTTCACTGCCTGTGTCCAGTAGTTCTGGCTCGGTCTGCAGGAGCACCATGCTGGGCTCAGAAGCGGCAGGCGGCACACAGGGTGGGCTGGAGGGTGCCCCGGGCTGATGACTGAGCTGGTGCCGCCTGAGGCTTTGGAGGAGAGTGTAGCCCATGCCACAGGTGGGGCAGCGGTAGGGCTTGTCGGCCAGGTGGGATTTGAGGTGGCGCCTCAGCTTGGTCGCCAGCGTGTAAGCACGGCCGCACTGGGGGCACGGGAAGGGCCTCTCGCCTGAGTGTAAGCGCTCGTGCGCGCGCAGCGTGTGGGGATCCCGGAGGGCCTTCCCACACACGGGGCACAGGTGGGCCTCCCCGGTGTGGGAGATGAGGTGGCGCCGCAGTTCAGGCAGCTGGGGGAAGGCGTCGGCGCAGTGTGGGCAGCGGTAAGGGCGCTCGCCTGTGTGCAGCCGCAGGTGCCCGCGCAGGCTGCCTCGCTGGCGGAACGCCCGGCCGCAGTGTGGGCACAGGAAGGGCTTCTCCCCCGTGTGGAGCCGCATGTGGTTCCGCAGGGAGCCCTGGTTGGCCAGGGGCCGCCCGCACACAGGGCACGGGCACGGGGCAGGGGCCGCTGGAACCTGGTGTGTCTTGCGATGCAGCCGCAGGGAGGGCCGGCGGGCGAAGGCCTTGCCACACTGGTCGCAAGCAAAGGGCCGGGCACCTGAATGTACAACCTGGTGCTCTCTGAGGTCTCGCCGGGTGCCGTAGGCCTTGGTGCACTGAGGGCAGGGGAATGGCCGCACCCCACGGTGGCCCAGCATGTGGGCTTTGAAGCTCTCCTCTGAGCTGTAGCTCTTGCCACACTCGGTGCAAAGGAAGGGCTTGTGGCCCGTGTGCACGAACGCATGCTTCTTCAGGTGGCACAGCTGCAGGAAGGCCTTGCCACACTCGGCACAGCGGTACCGTCGCCCCCGCTCCGGGGAGCCTCCCACCGGGCCAGGGGCGCTCCGCAAGCATGTGGGGAAGCCAGGGTGCTGCTGCTCTCCACTCTGCTGGGCCCCGGGCTCTGAGGTCTTCGCTCTGGGTGGCCGTTGATCACTGGGGCTACGCAACTTCTTGACTAGGTAAGCATGCAGCTGGGGGCCCCTGGCAGAAGATGAGGAACTGGCCTCACTGCTCTCAGGGCCCTGCTGGGGAGTGGAGCTGCTCTGAGGTTCAGGTGGCATCTGGGTCTGGGGTGGGTCCTCCTCGTCTACACGGCCATCCTGAGGCAGTGGGCTGAGTGGCTGACTCTCCTTGGAAACTTGGTCCTGGATTTGGGGCTGAAGTCCAGGGCTCACCACCTGGATGTGGGGGGGTGACTGGTGACCAGGATCTGCAAGGCAAGAGTGGGGTGCTGCGCTTAGTAGGTGACTGTAGCAGGGGGTCACAGTGGTCTCACCAGGAAATTATAGGAATATGTGTCTTCTTCTCAGCCCCTGAACTGCAATGGGAGCAATGACACCAATCTCTTCCCTGGAACATGAGTCACACACTCTGTTTATCTTTCTGTCCAGTCTCAGGTGCCTTCTGGGGAGGCTCTCCTGGGAACCACAGTGTCTAGACATCTGGATAATTTCTAGAGAAAGGCCATCCCAGAGTGCCCTTGTTCTCCCTCTGGAGACATGCACTGCGGATGAGTTGAGACCACCACCTCCTCACTTTAGGTCACGTGAAAATAAAGGAATCCCCATCCCCAGCCCAGACAGAAAAAACATAAGAAAACTGTAAACCTTATACACACTTGCTGTCTTTGTCAGTGTGACCTTACTATTCCAGAAAACTTAACTCAGGAAGATAAAACTTGCAAATATCTATACAGTTGACCCTTGAAAAACACAGGTTTGAACTGCACGGATCCACTTATACGAGGATTTTTTTCAACAGTAAATACCACGGCACTACATGGTTGAATCCGCAGATGCAAAACCACAGATGTGAAACCTTGGATGTGGAGGGTCAACCATAAGTTATACTCAGATTTTCAACTGCCCGGAGGGTCAGTGCCCCTAACCCCCATGTTGTTCAAGAGTCAACTATATTGTTGATTCCAAGGAAAAGACCTGTCACTCTTTAATAAAAAGCATCAAATAACAGTTTACATCCCCAAACTCTTTGAACCTCTTACCTGAAAATTCTAGCCTTGCTGTCTCCACAAATCCTAAACTACTATGTCATGATCCTTACCCAATACTGATCGAGCCCCGTCCCCATCCCACACTGAAAAATCCACCTTATACCAGACTTCAAAATTTCGATAAACATCCAGGCTTTGCCCTTCCCTCTCAGAAATGCTACTGTTCTCCCCTGTCTTACGCCCTAAGCTTTGCTTTGTCTTATCAACAGGTTATTTTGGTGATAATTGGGGAAGCCAGCATTTATTTGACACATACCTATGCAAGGTTCTGCTGCATCCTCCCCGTGGGAGGCCACTTCCTGTTGTACAGCAGACTCCACTTCTGTCACCACAGCCAAGGATACCTCTTCCTCTAGCCTGGGCTGGGTGGGGCTCAGGCCCTCCGAGGGAGGCTGGGGCCACGTCAGCAGCTCAAAACCTGGCAGCACGACCCGGTACACCTGCAGGTGGAGCCTCTCGCTGATCCGCACTGGGGCCACGTTTCCCTCACCCTCCAGCCTGCCCCGCTGCACCAAACTGCAAAGCAGAGCAAGAGCTAGCTCAGGAGATCCCCTTCAAGTGGCCCTCCCTGAAAGCCCCAGCTCCTGGGCAGTCTGAGTCCTAAAGGATCCCATGCCTTTGGAACACTCACTGCAAAGATCCCTGGGTGGGAACCAGAAGTCAGCTTCCGATTCCATCCCATGCCACAACAGAAAGCCCCAAAGGAGCATCTTCACTACATACTCTCCTGTAACTTACCTAGTCCAGCCTGAACTCTGCTCACAAGCACACACATCTCCCCATGGGCCTAGTGACACGTCCTGAAATAAACCAATAAAAGTCTTTCTCCCATGTGTTTGAGGGGACCAGGGTGAAACAAACAACAAAAAAACCCCTGATGTAACCTCTCCTGAGACAGATCTAAGATGAAGCCCCTGGAAGGTTAATGGTCTCTGGTCTGCCTCTATAGGACTATGCCGTTCGAGTTTTCATTCAATAAAGGCCCAAAAAACTGTCCCCTCACCTCCCTCCCAAAGCGTGGTGAATTACTGAATTGAACATATTATTGCCTTTCAGTGAATACCAAACAGAAGAAGTAGTAAGAGGTACATCAACTTTAAATTTGTTTTTCAGGACTTATGCAATGAAATCCTTTACCTGTGCTTTTTCATCTTTCGCTCCAAATAATCCTGGAGAATTAAAATAAAGGAAACGCCCATCCCTTTATTTTAAATATGAGTTATGTGTGATCGTCCCAGGCCAGGGATCGAACCCGTGTCCCCTGCATTGGCAGGTGGATTCTTAACGACTGTGCAACCCGGGAAGTCCCCCCATGGCGTTTTAATTCCAAAAACCTTTGCTCTTGACTTTCGTCATCATTGCTGACACTCTACTAATCCACCTTTTTTTTTTTTTTTTTTTTTTTCACATTTTGGCTGCGCTGTGCGGCCTGTGTCCCCCCATGGCGTTTTAATTCCAAAAACCTTTGCTCTTGACTTTCGTCATCATTGCTGACACTCTACTAATCCACCTTTTTTTTTTTTTTTTTTTTTTTTCACATTTTGGCTGCGCTGTGCGGCCTGTGTGATCTTAGTTCCCCGACCAGGGATCGAACCCGCGCCCCCTGCGATGGAAGCGCTGGAGTCCTAACCACTGGACCCAGGGAAGTCCCATCTACTAATCCACCTTTTAATAACTTTTTGCACCTCCTCAGCTACCGCAAGTGAGGGGATGAGACAGTCCCTGAGAGAAAGGGCATAAACCATCTCCTATCTCTTGAAACACCCTGCATCTTCTAACAAACTGGAGAGTTATCGAGAAACGTCTGATCAAAATTTTCAGTCACGGAGACGTAAAGCCCTATCCCTCAATACCTCCTTCTGCTTTGTTTTCACTCCATGGCCCTTCTGCTCGGAGACAGACTCCTCTTCCAGTGGCCCCCAGAGCAGTCCTGGCTGCAAGGGTTCCCCAACACACCAGACCCCCAAGCGCTGCTCCTTGATGAGTGAAGGGCCAAGGGCCAAGCCCCGCGGGAGGCTCTTTAGAGCGAGGATGGCTCGGGTAGGTCCGGGCGAGAGATCTTTGAGTCCCTGTGCACAGCCTTCTCTGGAAGGGCTCCATCCTGAGTCCGGGCCCAGGCGTGGATCGGGGGCTGCAGGGACAGAGAAAGACAGTGAGGAAGCGGCCCAAGAGGTCGTGGGGTGGGGAAAGGTGAGGGAGAAAATCCGAGGTCCAGCTAGGCCTCAGGAGTCTGAGGGATCTGTAAGGGCTCCAAGGGGGCCCCGGAAAGGTTTAAGGCGGTTCGAGGGCTCTTAAGAAGCTCCCAGAGGTTCTGAGGGCACCGGAGGAGGATGCCAGGCTCGGGAGGAAAAGGGTCGGGGGGGAAAGAGTTGACCAGAGAACGTCAGGAGTATTTAGGCCAGGGCCGAGGGTCGGAGACACCGCAGGCCACTCACTGAACTGCAGTCTCTCCCACTCCAAGGGCAGCTCCTCCGCCTCCTCCATCCCGGGTCAGAAAGCCTCCCTCTGCCGGAAGTGAGACTCACTTTCTCAGCTCCCCCCGGAAACAGTCATTGACTACCAAATTTCCTCTCGGGAAAGAATCGTAAGAGTCAGACCTCATTGGTGCGCAGGACTGGGAGTTTGGCAGTAGTGGTGAGGCAAATCTCTGTCCGAGAACAATACGAGTTTAGATTTCCGGAGGTCCACTAGGGATTTGAGTATCCTGTAGATAGGAACTAATTGTTTCAAGGGCTTCCTTTTGGTGGGGACGAGTCGGACGGTTATACTGTCCCTCCTCCTGGCGGGCACGTAAGCGGGCACGTAAGGAAGTGGGCGGGGCTCCTGCGAAGGCCACGTTTGGACCGGGCAGTGGGTCGGAAGTGGGTCGGAGGTGTGGCGGAAGTGGCTGGGGAGTGAAGCGACAGGGAGGGGGTGGTTCCCATTCTACCGCGGAGCCGGATGTTTGCCTGTCTTTGACAGGCGTGGCAGAGGGAGCGGTGCCCCACCACGGTGAGCTGAGGGGCGCGGGGTCTCCCTGGGAGGTGGTGGGGGAAGGAAAGGGACTGGCTTGGTCTTCTGAAGGAATGGGATCCGGATGGGGAGGATCCGAGCGGAACCGAGGAAGGGAGCAAGGGTGGAATGGGGCCTGGGAACCAGGCCTTCCTGCTGCGGGGATTCGGCCCCCCCCCGAGGGTCTGAAGTGAGAGGACTTTGCTTTCTTGCTGCCTTCTTCCTGGCCTCCTCGCTCGCTGTCATTGAGCAAGCTCGTGGGAAGGGGAAGTCTCCCTGGTCCGATCTGGGGAAGAACTAAGACCAAGAAATTTGGGGGAAGTATTCCACCTTTGCCACTTACTGGCCACACTTTCATATCTATTTCTTAATCTGTGAAATGGGATAATTACACCCAATCCGGGTTTTGTAAACCATGAAGCTCTATGCAAATGTGATTGTAGTTAAAAGTTTTGCTGTTGTATTGTGGGATTTGCATTTTCACAATTCTGGAGCCCCAACTAGGAGGGCGATCCCCAGGCCAGAGAATACGATTTTAAGTTGTTATTTCAGTTGTCCATGGAGGAGATTAGGAGAGAAGCTTTACTTTGCCCTTTTGTAGAACTTTGAGAATCGCTTGAATGACAGTCCATTAGAGAAGTATTGAGGGATTGACCTGCACAAAGCGACCATCTTAAGGTAGACATGGATTAAAATCTTGACCTTGCTGTATGACCCTAAGCAACTTGCTTACTTTTTCTGGTCCTCGGTTTCTCAAACTGTAAAATGGGTTTAGTAATACATACCTCACTGGTGCTGTTGTGAAAAGATAATTTGTATCCAGTTCATGGTGGTTGGTTCCCTTTTCCTCTTAGGATACAAATTGATTTGTTCAGTCATTCAGCAAATGACTGAGCATCAACTCTGTGCCCGATGTAATTTTGAGTAGGCAGGGTTTCTTAAACGGGAAAGAGGGCCTGTGAACCCCTTAAAATTTCATGCAGGATTTCATGCATGTGCTGATTTTTCTTAGGGAAAAAGTCCATAAATTTCTCCAGAATTTCAGAGAGCTCTAGGACTTCCCAAAGGTTAACACTTCTGCCTAAAGTGATTCTTGAAGATTATTGTAAAGGTAGAGATTTTACCAACTGAGAAGGGAAAAACTAATCTGACAATAAGGATTATTTTGCAGAGTGGAGCAGGACTTGTAAGTGACAGGAGTCTTAGGCAGCCGGGATGCTTTATTTCTACTACTTTATGTTAGAATTGCCCTGCACTAGCTTCCCCCGCCCACCTCCACTGAATGGGAGCTGAGCTTCTGGGCTCACAGAGGGCAACAGCTGTGGGTTGGAGGGTAGTGAGGGAGGCTAGGCTGGCTGGGAGGTGGAAACAACTGTGATTAGTTGGGCTGGAAAAGGAGCTTATGGGGCGGGGGAGGGGTCAGTTCTGGAAGAACTGACAGAAGAGTTACTGGAAGAGGTGGAGTTCAAGCTCGTCTCCCTTTTAGAGTGTCCCGCTCCCTCCCTCACACATACTTCAACTCCCAGCTGTTCCTTCTAATCCCGTTGTTCACTTCAGCACAAGTAATTTAGAATGCTGGAGAATTATATTTCGGAGAGGAGCCTTCACTTCTGTAGATGAGGAAATTTAGGCCTAGATAGGAAAAGGACTTGCTCAGCATCTTTGCGACTCAGTCAGGACTATAATCCAGTTCTCCATGTATCTCATCCCATGTTTTTTTGACTGCATCAAGCACCCACTGTGTGCAGAAAGACTTCTCTGGAACTGCTGTGGGCAGGGCTGAAGGAGCTCTTGGTGCCTGGGCAGTAACCAAACAGAAGGGATGGAGAGAAGGCTCAGGCCTGGGGAGGGTTACTGTGAGCTAAATTCTGTCCCTGTTACCTGGAGAGGGGCCCCTTTTGGGGAGCCCTCACAGCTTCCTGGTTGAATATGGGGAGGAGCTTATAGCTGAATCAGGTGTGGATTTCTCAAGACTGAGGGTTGCTTGGAATGGGGAGCTGGGGTGAGGGGTACAGCAGCACTTGCTGGGAGATATGCATTCCCAAACAACAGAGAACTTCTTTCTCTGTGTTTGTGGTAAGGGACTTGTATTTTGGTAGTGAGCAGTGAATAAGGGTAGCAGATAAGGACAGAGGAGAGGAAGAGGAAGAAAAATAAGTTGGTTTTTTTTTTTTTTTTTTTTTTTCTGGCTGTTTGGCGGCTCAGTTTTGGCTCAGGAACTTCAAACAGCTTTTGCCGCTGAATCAGTGTGGTTGCCCTGGTAACAGGGTAGTTGTTGCTAGGTTGTTGCTAAGTAAGTAAGTAGGGAGCTGCTGGTTTGCCATCCGGATGGAGTCTTTGCTGTGATGTGCGCAGGCGGCTGTCGCATCGCTCAGAGGTGTTCAGGATCTGGAGCTGGGCCCACAGTTCTCCTCTTTTCTCCCTACCCACGCCTGGGTCTTGTCTGTGCTCCTTATCTGCCCTGCTGATTCTGTGACCATATATGTCATTTTTTGAGGCTCCAGGAATGCACTGGACTTAGAGCAGCCTCTTTGGGGTTGGACGAATGGGTTGAATTGAAACTCCCGCCCTCACACACATGGTGAGCTTGTGAAGGGAGAGGGATTGACTTCCAGTTAGGGCTGAGGGCAGAAGGTGCCTCCTCCATACTGCACTCAGCCACATCCGTAAGGCCACACCCCAGACCTGGGCAAACCCAGTTGCAGAGTTGGCTCCTCTCCCTCCCCGCATGCAACAGCTGTTGTTCTGTTTTCCACTTCCTGGATCTCTGGACTCTGGGTGTCATGGGCTTCCTCCTTACCCACCTGTACCCCCCAGTCCTTAAGGTGGTCTGTTGATCTTTCCCACCTTGAAACTAGTGTCAGGAGCTCCCCCCCAGAGTAGATTGGGCTTGGGAGCCTCCAGGAGCCTGCAGATTGTCACAGTGAGTGGCAGGAAGATTCCACTTCCTGCTCCTCATTCCTGTCCTGAGGCAAACCCAGCTGGGCCCCTTGGCCATGGCCTTTTTTTTAGGTCTTATGGTCTCTGGCCACCTCCTCTTCCCTGGGCCAGGAGTGACGGATGGAGTAGCCAGGGCCACAGCTGACCTTTTTCAGGCAGGGGTCTGGAGCAGCCCTGTGCTCCTTAGATTCTTGCAATATCTCTTCGCCATCACTGCTGGGGCCTGGGAAGCTTCTGTGCTCTATGACCCTGGAGGAGAGGGGCATGGCCTTTGAACCTCTGCAGTTGGGACTGCTCGACTGAACCAGCTGGGTGGTGGGCAGTGCAGGGCCTGGCACAGCTCTTCCTTATCCAGCTGGAGGGCCTGAAGGCAGGCACTGAGCTGTGCCATCCTATGCCCCAGCTGCCTTTTCTGACAACATGCCAGAAAACTGTGGAGCCAGGAAAGCCAGGAGGAGCTACATGGAGCTCTTGGCAAGGATGAGAAATGTTGAGGAACAGGGACAAGGGAGCTTGGAGGAGGAAAGAGTGGGAGCAGGAGGGCTTGCTATAGAAGTTATGGGTGAAAAGAGTGTGTCGCTGACCTGCCAACTCCCTCCTGTCTCCCAGGGTTCTCTTCAGGTTCTGCAGCGTGAAGCTGTGGGGCAGAGGCTTGGCCATGGACCCACTCTCAGAGCTGCAGGACGACCTGACTTTGGATGACACCAGCCAGGCTCTGAACCAGCTGAAGCTAGCCTCCATTGATGAGAAGAACTGGCCCTCAGACGAAATGCCCGACTTTCCCAAGTCAGGTGGGTACGGCTGGATCTCAGCAGCCATAAGCGCCTTAGAAGGGGAGACCCCCTTCCTGTGGAAGGAAGACCCCAGGAGGACAGGATGCGGGCAAACAGACCAGCCCCAGGGTGGGGCTGGGAGCACAAGCCTTACTGGGCGGAGGGCCAAAGAGCACGAATCTCAGGGAGAAAATTGTGCCAGACCCCCAGATGATCCCCTGACTTTGCTGTGTTCCTCAGATGACTCCAAAAGCAGCTCCCCGGAACCTGTCACACACCTGAAGTGGGATGACCCTTACTACGACATTGCCCGGCACCAGATTGTGGAGGTGGCAGGTGAGCACACCCAGCCTTGCACCTTTTCCCTCACAGTCTGCATCCCTGGCTTAAGGAAGCCAGGCCCTCCTGCCTTAGGGGAAGGGGCTGCAGGGGAGGGCCCGGTCTGACCCCTGACCCTGGGGCTATTGAGGTTCCATTTATCATTCATTAAAAATACAGACTTGTGGCTTCCCTGGTGGCGCAGTGGTTGGGAGTCCGCCTGCCGATGCAGGGGACACGGGTTCGTGCCCCGGTCCGGGAAGATCCCACATGCCGCGGAGCGGCTGGGCCCGTGAGCCATGGCCGCTGAGCCTGCGCGTCCGGAGCCTGTGTTCCGCAATGGGAGAGGCCACAACAGTGAGAGGACCGCGTACCGGAAAAAAAAAAAAAATACAGACTTGATTGTGGTGGCCACTTGGTCTGTTCACCTGCAACCACATCCTGACCTGTGACCTCATCATCTCCACTGGCAGATGGCGTGTGGGAGGCGCTGTGAAAGCCCTGGGTTTGATTTGCAGCTCTGCAGTCTGAGCTCATTTCTTCCTCACAGGGTTGCTGAGAGGATGACGATGGTGAACGTATATCAGGGCCTAGCCCACAGCCAGAACGTAGTTGGCCCTCAATAAGTGTTCATTCATCTCCCTTCCCTTTGCCCTCAGGTCAGCTTTTCTTCCCCATCAGTTACTGGGGAGCAGGGAGGTGCCAGTCTCTCCTGGGAAACCCTGCCTCCAAGGAAGTCTGGAATGGCAGAGCCTCCTTCCAGGAGTTAGGAGCCACATGACTCCTGGAGCATCAGGTTCCCCGCAGATGTGCTACCGTGCTAAGAATGAGCGCGGAGCCCCCCTTGGGTCTTGGCCTCAGTGAGCTTCCGCCCTCCTGTTCATAATGCAGGACCCAGAAGCCTCCAGGAGCAAGGGAGGTAGCAGAGATGTTGATGACCTGGTTTCTGCCTATAGGGTCCTAGCGCTAGAAGAGGAAATTGGAATTGTAGGATCCTTTGTCTTTTCTTCAGCTGTAAGCAGGGATGGCAGCACGGCCCTGCCCTGAGGCATTGGGGTAGGCAAGGGGAGCCAGGTAGCTGTGGCCCCTGGAGCCCTGAGTGATGCTGGCTGAGGGGGCCCTGGGGGCATCCGGCCATAGCGAAGCAGCAGGGAGCTCCGTCTCTCCTGAATGCTGGGCTCAGGGAGGGATGGGGCAGTTGAGAGGGTTGTTCCTAATGTCAAGGTGTTTCCTTGGCATCTGTGTTCCTGATGCCTGCCCTGGTCTGGATTGGAGGACTTGGCTATGGCCTCTATCACCCCTACAGAAGCAAGGCTGAGAGTTCTTTTTTGGCCTGGTCCTGCCCTGAGTACAGGAGAGTTACCTGAAGGCTCAGAACTTTCCTCACTCCTAGAGATGGACCTGACTAGGGCATGGGGATGTCTGATGTGAAGGAGTCTCTCTGCTGACATCCTCCTGGCTATGTGGCCAAGTCACGAGGCAGAGCAGGTGACCTGCTGGGTCACCTGGCTGGGTCCCCACCAGGTGACCCCTGCAAGCAGAGCTGCAACATGTTTCTGTTTCTCCAGGGTGCGATGAGCCTGAGGGGGCCCAGCCAGGTAGGTGTGTTCCTGGCTCTCTGTGCTTGGCCTCTCTGGGCTGTGGAGCAAGAAGGGCTCTTGGTGGAGGCCAGGTGGAGCCAGCTTAATTGCAGCCCCACTCTGGGGAGCTGGGAGCTGGGAGCTGGTGGTACTTGGGAGCTGGAAATAGCAGGGGATTTATGGGAGGTTTGACAGGGTGGGGACTGTGTGGGGAGCCCACACATCCAGAGCCCAAAGGGAAAGGAGCTCCAGGGTAGGGGGGGGCCTTGTCCATGGGGGTCGTGGGGCTGGCTGTAAGCAATGGCCTGGCCTGAGTGCTGGCTCAGGGCCCCTCCGGTGGGGTGTCCCCCATGTGTGTGCCTCTCTGACTGCTGAGAAGAGTTTGGATTGGCACTGCCAGAGCAAGAGTTGTTTGATGAGGCTATGCTGACTTCCTGGGAGGCCAGTTTCCTGGCCTTGGAAACCAGAGAAAGAGCCCACGTTGGAAGGGAGGGTGTGTTATGTCCCCAACTCCTCTGTAGCCTCTGTTCTCCTTGCTGGCAGTAGCTGTCATGCTCCACGGTCAAACCTGACTGGTCCACGTGGGTTCTTTCCAGTGGTGTACTGGTAAAGGTTTAATAGTTGGCTCTCCAGAAAGAAAAAAAAAGAAAAGGCTATTATTTGTATTATTTGTAACATGTGCAATTTCCAACTACAAATAGCAGATTTCTAGCCACCAACGATGATGTCAGCTGGCTTGCAGCATTCCTGACAATTTCACATTTTAACCAATGTGCCCCAGCCCCCCACCTCCCATCTCCTTGGTTGGCCTGCTCTCAGGTCACGGGACTGTACTGGTCTGGCGGGTCCCAGAACGCCTGCTGGAGGAGCTGGTCTGTTGCTGATTAATACCCAGGCTCCCCTGGGAAGTTCCTGATCCGTATCTTGGGAATGCAGAGGTTTCATTCTCTGGTGGCTGGTCTTTTCCTGGTGCTTTCCACAAACTCTGTGCCTCCTTTTTGAGCCCTCTCCCTCAGTGCTCTGGAGCCACCAGTGCTGCCAGATCCTTCTTTCCCTTCAGTTTCCAGGGTAAATCGGTTTGAATCTTCTGAGATGAGGAGGGGACTCCCAGGCCTTTTTACACATGCTTCTTGTAGGAGCCGTTACCCTGCCTGATGGCAAATGCCCGAGCCACTCAAGGACTTGGGCGATGGGACTCCACTCCAGGGAGGAGAGGACGGGCTAAGCCCTGGGGTTGCCCATGTCTTGTTCTTTGCTGGTCTGGGAGTCTTGCCATCCAGTCCCTCTCTGAGCCCCCTCCTTTGCCCCCCATCCCCATCCTGACTTCACTTGGCATGCATTTATAAAACACCTACTTTGGGAACAAGTCCAGTACTCAGCACTGAGGATTTTTTTTTTTAATATTTATTTATGCCTGCATCAGGTCTTAGTTGAAGCACGTGGGATCTTTCATTGAGGCGCGTGGGCTTCTCTCTAGTTGTGGCGCATGGGCTCCAGAGCGTGTGGGCTGTGTAGTTTGTGGCATGCAGCCTCTCTAGTTGAGGTGCGTGAGCTCAGTAGTTGTGGCGCGTGGGCTTAGTTGCCCAGTGGCATGTGGGATCTTAGTTCCCCGACCAGGGATCGAACCCTCATCCCCTGTATTGGAAGGTGGATTCTTAACCACTGGACCACCAGGGAAGTCCCCAGCATTGAGGATTCATTGAGGAAAAATGCACATTCCCTCCTTCAAGGAGCATACAGTCCAGGGAAGCAGTTCTTGAAACTGGTCAGGAGTCCTTCTTGAAAATATGAAAGGTGTGGACCTCTTCCCCAGAAAACAAGTGCATGTGCTTGTAATGTTTTTTTTTTTTTTTTTTTTTTTTTTTGTGGTATGCGGGCCTTCCTCTGTTGTGGCCTCTCCCGTTGCGGAGCACAGGCTCCGGACGCGCAGGCTCAGCGGCCATGGCTCACGGGCCCAGCCACTCCGCAGCATGTGGGATCCTCCCGGACCGGGGCGCGAACCCGGTTCCCCTGCATCGGCAGGCGGACGCGCAACCACTGCGCCACCAGGGAAGCCCCCTGCTTGTAATATTTTTTGTATAACATCATGACGTTGGTGGATGCCCATTGATGGAAACCTGGTTGAGAACCCAATTTCCCATTTACAAGTTGCTGGGGCAGCTGACTGGTGGAACTACAGGCCTCTGGCCTCTCACCTCAGTTGCCTGCTTAACCAGTTACCAGCTCTTTAAATACCAGAGCCGTGTGAGCTCAGACTTTCTGCTCTGCCTAAGTCCTCAAATCTGCCGGCCAATGAGGGCTGCCTTACTGTTGGAGGGCAGTGATGAAGAGAATCTTTTAGAATCCTCCATGCTCCTCCCAGCATTTTCCGCTATACCCTGGGCGTTTCCTCTGCTTAGAGGGGAGTAGACAGATGATGTCCCCCTGCCCCACAGGCTCATAATAGAAGGCCCAGGGGTTTCTGAAGCTCCAGATTGTCCACGAGGGTGGGCTGGCCAGTCTAACCCTTCATCCCTGCCCGCTGCAAGTCTGCTCTTTCTTCTGTCAAAGCCTATGGGAAGTGAATCAGAGCAGGCCGCAGAGCCACCCCCAACTGGCCTGGAAGGAACCCAGCACCTCAGGATCTGGTCCAGGGTGTGGAGGGGAACAGGTGACACCTGGTCTTTCAAAATAGACCTGCTGCTGGACGGAGCTGCACCGTCTCCTCCTCAGACATGCCTGCAGAGGGTTCTCTGCTTGTTAAGTCTGGAGAAATTCTGCCCCAGGCTTTGGGAAACTGTCCAAAGCAGTCTCATATCCCAGATAGCATTGTGAGCAAACTCAGAAATAGAACTGTGCCTACCGTGTAATGCCGGCCTGTGACAGGCTACCAGCGTTTATTGAATACCTGCCACGTTGCTGGGCTCTGGACCATCTGGACATTTAAAGATGGACAAGACAGTCCCTGTCTTTGAGCTGCTCACAGCCACTAGAGGAGACAGACACATAAATAGTTATACAGGAGAGTCAAAGTGTTGTGACAGAGACAGGTGATGGTTCATGCTTAGAGCTATGAAAAGGGACAGCTAACCTGCCTGCGGGGAGGAGGAGGGGACACAGGCTTCTGGGAGATTATGCCTGGGATGAGTCTTAAGGATTCAAAGGAGTTAGCCTAGAGGAGGGGAGCAGAATTGCCTAGAGGAAGTCTGTCTTGCATGAGAGACAGAGGCTAAAGCCACCTGCTGCGGACTGGGCCAAAGGTGTGCATGGTGTGAGCCTGCAGAGGGGGTTGGCGGGGCCAAGCCTCAAAGTCCCGTGAGCCTTTCTAAGGGGCTTTTATACAGCTTGGGGTGGGGTTCAGGAAGAAAGGAGGAGTCAAGGCAGGAGAGTCAAGGGCAGGTAGATGTTTCTAATTCTCCAAGGCTAGAAGCTCGGCCAGTTTAGAAAGGAGAATGGAGCCTCTCCCGGCTTGGTGGCAGGCCTCATACCCTGACCCAGGAAATTCTTGGAGGGTCCTGGCTAAGACCTTTGGCTAGGGCCAGCAGAGGCTAGGCAGTGTTCTGGGTGGAGATGGGATCATTGGAGGGGTTGATCCAGAGGCTGGACACAGTGGGAGACTGCTGGGAGTGAGGCAATAGCTCAGGCCAGAGCACCAGCTGGGCCACCAGCAGGGACTGGGGCCATGCTGCCCACATTCCAGAAGCCTTCCTCAGCCCCTCCACTGAGTCTTGCCCCAGCCCTTGAGAAAAGGGTCAGAGCCTTGGCAACCACTTTGGAAAAGCACTGAGTCCTGGGTTAAGTCACTGACCAAGAGGGATCATCAAGATCATGGTTTATTTAACATGGAGAAGACACTCAGCAAGTTGTTGGGGAGTCCCTGAATCCTCAGAGGTAGAAGGAGGACAGACTGTGTGGGCTGTGTAAGTGGTCTTTTTATTTGCCTCTGAAGCAGTGGGGATTAGGCAAGAATGACTCTGGAGAGGTGTGAGGGTAAAGATAAAGGGAAGGGCCCTGGGACATGGGGGAGTGGGAACCAGGCCTTGCCCCATCGAGCTGTGCTTGGAGTCCCTGGTCCACACTGACCCTGGAAGAGCATCTCACCTTGGGAGTCTGTGGCATATGTCTCAGGAGCTCCCCAGCTTCATGACAAAGCCAGATGGTCAGACCATGAAATAGTGACTAGTTTTGGACAGACATCCCTCAGTGATTACACTCAAATGAGCACCTTCCCAAAGTGTTACAAACTGCTCTCTACTCCATGTTTTTTAGAATATCCTTAATGAGAAAGGAATGAATTTTAGAAATGTCCAGAGGTCAATGAACTGTGGCAAATAATCCTGGCAGTAAAATCAGAAAGTGTTGTTAGTAGTCAAGAACAAGACATGACTATTAAGTAATCAGACTGATTTCCTCATTGGCCTCAGGCTTTCTGAGAAGGTAGCTTCAAGAAGTTTTTCAAATACAGGCTGCTCAGAGGAGATGCTTCTGGAATAGGTGTGGAGTTTTAAGATGATGTACGGCAAGATAACAGTGCTTTGGTGGGTGTGACATTTTTTGTTTTCTTAGTTATGGTGAAATTTACATAACATAAAATTAACCATTTTAGGAGCTTCCCTGGTGGCGCAGTGGTTGAGAATCCGCCTGCCAATGCAGGGGACATGGGTTCAAGCCCTGGCCCGGGAAGATCCCACATGCCGCGGAGCAACTAAGCCCGTGCGCCACAACTACTGAGCCTGTGCTCTAGGGCTCATGTGCCACAACTACTGAGCCCGCGTGCCGCAACTGCTGAAGCCCGCGTGCCTAAAGTCCATGCTCTGCAACAAGAGAAGCCACCACAATGGGAAGTACGCGCACCGCAACGAAGAGTAGCCCCCTCTCACCGCAACCAGAGAAAGCCCGTGCACAGCAACAAAGACCTAACGCAGCCAAAAAAAAAAAAAAAAAATTAACCATTTAAAAGTGTATACTTTGGTGGTATTTAGTACATTCACAATGTTGAGCAACCACCACCTCTATCTAGTTCCATCATTTCATCCATTTCATCCATAGTATCACCCATACCAACCCCCATAACCATAAGCATCAATCCCTATTCTCCCTTCCTCCCAGCACCTATAACCACTTATGTGCTTTCTGCTGTTATATAGCTCATATAAATGGAACCAAACAATATGTAGCCTTTTATGTTAAGCTTCTTTCACTTAGCGTCATGTTTTCAAGATTCATTCACAATGTAGCATGTATCAGTATTCTATTCCTTTTTATAGCCAATAGTCCATTGCATGAATACACCACATTTTCTTCCTCTACCCATCCATTGATGGACATTTGGGCTGTTTCCACCAGGCATGACTTTTTTAAAAGTCATGTTATTTTTTTGTGCCCCAGCTCTGTAGCCCTGAGACCATCTGTCCCTTTCTTCAGTGACACACCCTTGAGTGCAGGCACCTGCCCAGAGGTCTGTCCGCATGGGCCACTGTGGCCCCCACGCTAAATGGTACAGTCTCCAGGCCTGGCCCCGTTCAGATCCTCACCTGACTTCTCTTGGCTTGTTTTTCACCCACTGCATGCTCCACCTTTCTCCACACCTAGGAGATGACAAGTATGGGCGGAAGGTGATTGTGTTCAGTGCCTGCCGGATGCCCCCGAGCCACCAGCTGGACCACAGCAAGCTCCTGGGGTGAGTACCCGTGGGGAAGTGAGGGAACCTGTGCTCAGATCCCCACCACGGCCTGGAGCCATTTTCCTTGCTGTCCCTTCCTGCCCCGAGGGTACCAAGCCACCTCCCTCAAGGCCTCCCCTCTTCTCCCGAGGGAGCCATTTTATATTGGGAGCACTGGGCTAGGTGTCAGATCTGGTTTCTAGTCCTGGAAACCATCTGTGTGACCTTGGAAAGCGTGTTCATCTCTTTAAGCCTCTTTTTCTTCACTCTTCTCGGGGAATAATAATACAGCCCTTGTTCCTCATAGGAGTGAGATACTGCATTTGAAAATGCTTTGAAAAGTAAGATACCGTCCAAATGTGAGGACTGATTATGATAACGATATGGTGCGCTTCTGAGGCAGTTGCAGTTGTTCATCATTTACATGAATAATTAGTGTTATTTTGTGCCAAATCTGGTGCCAACAACTTCTGTGCCTATCCAGGTTCTAATAGCTAAATACAGGTAACAGCTCTGGTTGGTCTAGAAATCTCCTGATGCAAGTCTGAAGGCTGATTGAAAGCAGGAGTTTCACAGACTGTGTTCTGATAAGTGTTCACCGTTGAGCCACCACTAGGCCAGTGCTGGGCCCGCAGCAGGTGCGGGATCCCTGGAGGCAGAGCCATAACGGACTTCCTCCTGAGGCTCCTCAGTGTGTGTACAGTTTCCATCTTGCACTCCTTTCCTGACACTTTAAAGCACTCCCTGCAATTGCAAATGTCTGCCCCGCCCTTACCGGCTCTTTGGGATCCTGAATGGTTGTGTGTGTGGAGGGGCTGGTGTGGGGCTGGGGACAGTCCGGGGCTACAGCAACAGAAGGGGAGGGCCTGACTGCAGAGCCCCTGCAGCCCTGTGAGCCAGGGCCAGGCCCGAGTCTCTCCAGCTTAGTGTGAATGCTTTCTCTCTGGTCTCCCGAGCCCCCCTCCCACTGCTCCCCAGCTGTGCAGGCAGGCATAACCTTCTCCAGGCCCGTCACGTGGCCCAGCCAGGCACAGGCCAAGAAGCCCAGCCTGAGGGTGGCTGAGTCACATGTCCTCCTTTCTGGTTTTATTGTCACAGCATCTGACAAGGCAGGTGACAGACTCCTGGCCAGATTATGGGCTGAGTGGGAGGAAGTCAGAGGAGGTGGCTGGAAAAGCACCCAGCTTTCAGGAGAGAGCGTGCTGAGCGATGCTGCCCCCACTCTGGGGCTTCGTCTGCCTTCGGGAAGCCCTCTGTCACCCATCCTGTCCATCCTCCACACCTTCCCAGCGGGATCTCCCCGCCACCACCTGGCCGGCCAGGGAGGCGCTTTCATCATGCATCAGTCCTGTCATCTTGTTTTCAGTCAGATTATCTCAGACTTGGCTTTTCCCAGCTGTCCAGCCAGATCTGGGGGGTTGAAATAGAAAGTGCCTGAAGCTTGGATGCAGAAGACAAGTTAAACTTCAGCTCTGCCTCTTACTAGGTGTGTGCTTGGGGTCAGGTCTCTCCAGAGCCCTGTGAAATGTCATTGTATTCATTTGTAAAGTGTCACAGATTTCAAGAATGTAGAAAAATGCAGATAGCTATTAAGAAAAAATACAGACAGCAATAAACAAAGTCTCCCATAAACCCACCACCCAGAGAGAAAACCACTGTTAACATTTTAGTGTATTCATTTCCCATTTTTTTCTATAACATATGCAGAACTCTGTAGTCAGTTTTGTATCTTACATAATGTTTTTATCTTCTGAGCATTAAACATCCTTTTAAAAAATTTTATTGACATATGTTTATCTAGAAAAGTGAACACATTATGTGTACTAGATGAATTTTCAAAAACGAAATACACCCATGTCATCCACACCTACAAACTTCCCTTTGCTCTTCCAGGCAGTGCCCCAAAGGTAACCACTGTTCTCACATCCAACTTCACAGATTGGTTCTGTCTGCAGAAACATCCTGTGAGGTATTCTATTTATAGATCTCCTGTGATTTATTTAACCAATATTCTGTTCTTGGACACTTATTTTGCTGCTCATTTTTTCCCCCCATTATAAAACAGGCTATAATGAACAGCCTTTTACAAAAACATTTCTGTTCATCTCTGATTAGTTCCTTGGAATAAATTCCTGGACATATTTTTATCAGATCAGAGTATGAACATTTTATAGCTTCTGATAAACATCACTTTATTGACCTCCAAAAGGTCATAACATTCATCAAGGATGAGTGTATTTTCACTACAACTTTTGCTATTTTATTTATTTATTTATTTTTATTTTTATTTATTTTTTGCGTGGCATGCGGGATCTTAGTTCCCCAACCAGGGATCGAACCCATGTCCCCTGCAGTGGAAGCGCAGAGTCTTAACTGCTGGACCACCAGGGAAGTCCTTAACTTTTGCTATTTTATAGTTGCAAAATGCCATCTTTTTATGTGACAGCTCTTTTCAAACTGCAAAGTGCTCAATGTGTTTAAGGGGTAAATTACTGTATAGTGATAATCATGGGAATCAAGATAATAAACCCAGCATAAGACACCTCACGTGTCCGCCAGTGCTGGCACCCATGGACCAATGTTTAGGTTAGCCTCTCTGGGATAGGTCAGGTTGTGTCTGGGCACTTAGTCACATCCTTGGGCACTTCCCAAGGCTCCTTCCCGGGCTTCCCTGGTGGCGCAGTGGTTAAGAATCCCCCTGCCAGTGCAGGGGGCATGGGTTGGAGCCCTGGTCCGGGAAGATCCCACATGCCGCGGAGCAACTAAGCCCGTGTGCCACAACTACTGAGCCTGCACTCTAGAGCCCGCGAGCCTAGAGCCCGTGCTCCGCAACGAGAGAAGCCACCACAGTGAGATGCCCACGCACCTCAATGAAGAGTAGCCCCCACTCACCGCAACTAGAGAAAGCCAGCGCACAAAAACGAAGACCCAACGCAACCAAAAATAAATTAACTAATTAAATAAATTTTTAAAAAGCCGTCAGATTTCTAATTAATAACTGTAAGCTTTCCAAATCATTAAAAAAAATAAAAAGGCTCCTTCCCTCCTTTCCCTCCTCCCCTCCTTTCCCTCCTCCCCTTGGAAGCCCTTAGCATTCCTGCATGCCCAGCCTCCCAGCCTGGAGTGGTGTTCCTGCTGGGGCCTGGGAGCTGTTGGCCAACCAGAAAGAGGGTTTTCCACTGGGCTCCTTTCCCTTTCTGGAATTCATGTTCACTCAATTCATACTTCTCCACCTCAGGTGGGCCCAACACCCGTATGTGTGTTTGTGTTGGGTGGTAGGTATTGTGTTGTGAGCATAGGGAACTTGAGGTGTGGGTCTTTGGTCCACAGAATGTCCAGTGACTGGAGCAGGGGAGGGGACCCTCTGACCACCCTAATCCCCTTTCGTGGGCACAGTGTTCTACAGACAGCGCTGGGAGTGTAAAAGCCAGAGCTGTCCCATGAGCAACAAGGCAGAACTTGGAGTTAGTTCACCTCCAGTCTCCACCACAAGCTGTGTGACCTCAGAGAAGCACTTGACCTCTCTGAGACTCACTGCTCTCGCTCGTAAGAAGGGGATAGTATCGGCCTCCATTATGATGAGGAAGGCACGAGATATTGCATACAAAGTGCTTGGTAGACACTAAGAGCTTAATACTGGTAAATGATGACTGTCATCATTACTGTTGAGTCAGGGCAATCCTGTGAGTGTGAAATGTTAATTCCCATTTTTACTGCAGGTATGTGAGATGGCTCCAGTTAGAGTCCTGGTCTCCTGACTCCTAGTCAGTGCTCAAACCTGAGAGCTGCTGTTGTTCTTATTATTCCTCCACCCAGCCCAGCCACTACCTCGTTCCTCCTCCACCCCAACATGGTGACTGATTATGCAGCCAGAACAGACAGGGCAGGAGAGGGGCTGGCGGAGGCAGGAGGAGGGGATTCCTGGGGCACTGGTTCTGTCTTAATGGGGCCCCACTTGCATACAGGGCAGGCCTGAGTGGGGCTTGTCTCTTACAGATACCTGAAGCACACCCTGGACCAGTATGTGGAGAGCGACTACACGCTGCTCTACCTGCACCACGGCCTGACCAGCGACAACAAGCCCTCCCTCAGCTGGCTCCGGGACGCCTACCGGGAGTTTGACCGCAAGTGGGTTAGGGCCTAGGAGGAGGTCCAGGGCCCGGGGGCCAGCAGCTCTGCCGGGTTCTGGGCTGCCCTCTGCTTGGGCAGGAACATATTCCATGCCGGGGGAGGCGGGTCCCCCCTACCTGGGTAAACTAAACACAAAGAGTCTCAAGTTGGAATGGCCTGGGCTTAAATCCCAGTTTCTCTACTTACTCCCTCTGTGACCTTTCATCTTACTTAACCTCTGAGCCCATTTCCGAATCTGTAAAATAGGGCAACAATGGCACTTACCTCGCAGGCTTACTATGAGTCATCAAATCAGTAACTGTACATTAAAGAGCTTAGCTCTGTGCCTCTCCTACCACGCCCACTCCTGAGTTCCCCGTTCTGCCTCTGCAGGTACAAGAAGAATATCAAGGCTCTGTACATCGTGCACCCCACCATGTTCATCAAGACCCTGCTCATCCTCTTCAAGCCCATCATTAGGTGAGTGGGCCCAGGGCGGGGCACTCGTCTCTTGGGCTTCCCCTTGAGCTGTGAAGCAGATACCTGAGGAAGCCAAGCATCCTGGGGACCAACCACTTTGGGGCTAGGCCTCTGTCTGATCTGGGTGGGCTGCTGAGGAGAAAGTGGAGGCCTGCTGAAGCGGGCCTACCCTGGACCCATACCCTTTCTTCCATCGGCAGCTTCAAGTTTGGGCAGAAGATCTTCTATGTGAATTACCTGAGTGAGCTGAGCGAGCACGTGAAGCTGGAGCAACTGGGGATCCCTCGCCAAGTGCTCAAGTGAGACTGTGGTGGGGGCTGTGTGTGCCCAGCGGGCACACTGTCCACATATATCATGTTTGTGGGGGTAGGATGTGCCGGCCAAGGGGAGAAGCAGCCTTGACAGCACCAGGATACACAGGGGAAGCAGATGTGATGAGTAAGGGGCAGCACATGGGGTCAGAGAGAGCAAGTCCAGATCCCGTATCTGTCACTGAAAAGCTCTGTAGCTGAATCTCTTTAAAGTATTCACTTCTGTGTAAAGCTGGGTTGGTGGGAGGACTGAATGAGGTAATCCATGTAAGACAGCACAGTAAGTGCCTGACAAACAAGAGTTGCCATAGTGACTGCAGAGCCAGGTAGGGGCCCTGACCCTCCCTGCTGCTTCCCCAGGTATGATGACTTCCTCAAATCCACCCAGAAGAGCCCTGCGACAGCCCCCAAGCCCATGCCACCACGGCCCCCTCTGCCCAACCAGCAGTTCGGGGTCTCATTGCAGCAGTGAGTATGCGAAAGGTGGGCGGGGCTGGCACCTGGGGGCCAGGAGGGCTGCAGACCCGTCACTGCGTTGTGCCCACAGCCTCCGGGAGAAGAACCCAGAGCAGGAGCCCATTCCGCTTGTGCTGCGGGAGACCATTGCCTACCTACAGGCCCACGGTGAGTGCCGGGGAGCCCTCTCCCCTCGGGAAGCTGCTGGGCAGGGCTGGGTGAGGTCCCACGTGCGCCAGCACCCACACTGACCCCGACCGGGACCCCAAGACACTGGATGGGTGGGGAGTCCGCACGTTGCCCCAGAGCTCTGAGACTCACCAGGCCCCACTGTTTCCCAGCTCTCACCACTGAGGGGATCTTCCGGAGGTCGGCCAACACCCAAGTTGTACGGGAAGTGCAACAGAAGTACAACATGGGTGAGTGGCCCCGGGGATGTGTCGAAGCCCAGAGGGCCAGTACAGATTGCACGCGCACACGCATGTGTATGTGTGTGCATGTGTGAGGTTTCTGTGGCATTTGGTATAATTACATGGGTCTCACTCCTGCCTGGTTGTCCCAGGCCTACTTTCTCATAGGTCAGGCTTCTGGAGCCTGGGTTCAGGGTCATTCGGAGGCAAGGTGGTGTGTGCTCGGGGGCCCCACTCCCCAGATGGCCTGACCCTGTGCCCCCTGTCTCAGTGGGAGGAGGAGGCTTGTGGCCAAGGGTGAAGTCAGGCTGTGGGGCCTGCTTGGCCTCCGGATTGGCTGCTGGTCTCCAGGCTTGGCCCAGCTCCTCCCCACCCTCAGGGCTGCCTGTGGACTTCGACCAGTACAATGAGTTGCACCTGCCAGCGGTCATTCTCAAGACCTTCCTCCGGGAGCTTCCTGAGCCCCTGCTCACCTTTGACCTCTACTCCCACGTTGTGGGCTTCCTCAGTGAGTGCCCCTCTCCCCACTCTCCAGCTTCTGCAGGGTGGGGTTGCAGCTGGATTCAGAGCAGGCGGGTTTGGCCTGTCCTTCAAGGAAAGTCTGGTTGGGTCTTCCCCCTAGCCTCATGACAGGGTTTCCTGAACCAGTCCGGCCATGGGCCCCTGTGACCTGGGCCCCCCTTCCTCATAGACATTGATGAGAGCCAGAGAGTGGAGGCGACGCTGCAGGCCTTCCAGATGCTGCCCGAGGAGAACTACCTGGTGCTGCGTTTCCTCACTGCCTTCCTGGTGCAGGTGAGACCTCGGCCTGGGCCTCTACCGCTTACCTGGAAGAGAGAGGGAGGAGGAGTTGCCATGGCTGCTGCCCCTGGGCGTGGTTGCCAGGCGTGGGAGGCGGCGTCTGTGGCTTCCTGCTGCAGCCCCCTGATTCCTTCCACAGATTTCTGCCCTCTGTGACCAGAACAAGATGACCAACACTAACCTGGCAGTTGTCTTCGGCCCTAACCTGCTGTGGGCCAAGGATGCTGCCATCACCCTCAAGGCCATTAATCCCATCAATACCTTCACCAAGTTCCTCCTGGATCATCAAGGGGAGCTGTTTCAGCCCTGACTCCAAGGGGCTCTGAGCCCAGCCCCTGCCCCACCCGCCCCCTTCTCTGATAGCCCCGGTTTGGACTCTTCCTCTTGGCTTCAGCCTTACGGGATCCCAGGGCTTCTGCCCAGAAAGGGGCTGTGAGCCCCCTGGAGACAGAAGCTGGAGCCAGCCAACTGGACAGCTCCTCCTCCCCTTCTGTCCAGCCCACCTCACCGGCCCTGGAGGCCTCGCTGTAACCACAAGACGTTTTTCGCCTTATACTTCTCACTGCCTCTTTGGATCCCTGGCTCCTGCCGGGCTCTGCAGAGCTGGCCTTGGCTCTCCAGGCAGGAGGACTGGCCCCAGCAACCGTTTGCTTACCTGCTTTCTCCTGCCTCTTCCCCTGGCAACTGGAGATGCCAAAATCACTGCCGGCTGGGCTGGTAGCTGGGGCTGGTCCTCCCCTTCCCAACTGCTGGGGAATGAAAGGCTGAGCTGGCCTGGGCTGGCCCTGCTGAGACTCCTCCCTGTCTGGGTGAAGGCCTGGTTGCAAGCACCCTGTTCCTGTCCTCCCCTCTGGTGGCTCAGCCTCTGGTACTTCCACAGTTAACGAATGACAGCCTGGAGTCCTATGTCTGCCTTCTCTTCCACACATCCTGGGTCAGCCTTTCCCAAGTGGTACCGCCCCCAGGGTGTCTTAGCCCCCTGGTTCTGCCAGGACTGGCAGCTTGGATGACAGGGCTGAGTCCCAGCATCCATTCAAAATAGACACCCCACTCTCACCCCTGAGAGCCTCCTAGTGTCTGGTCAGACCACTGACAAGCAGTCCCCACCCACTCCACCCCCCATGCCTTGCCTCCCCTCCCTTCCTACTTGGACAGATCCTTAGCCACGTCTGTTGTGGAGTCACGCTGGTCCCTGCTCTGGCCAGGGGTGACTCAGTGCCTCAGGATCTGGGGTGGCTCCTTCCTCCAGTTTTGGACTCCTGGAGGGGCTGGGTAGATACTTTGCTAATTAGATTGGCCCCTGCCAGGTAAATTCTAGCAACCTCCCCCTGGACCCTGATGATGATGGATATCCCTCTTTCCAGCTGTCCCTTCCTGGTGAACCACCTTCCTGCAGCCTTGGCCAGAGCCTGTACTGTGGCGGTCCTCACTGACCAGTCCTGCCCCATCTGCAAGCCGGGTGTGGCCTGGGCCTGACCTCACTGGGCTCTTTTCCCAGGACACTAGCATGTCAGGAGTCCCAAGGCCTGGTGTGGCTGCTGTCAGTCCCTGTGTCCCCAGGCCAGGCCCAGGCTTCTGCTTTCTGCCTTCCTTCCTTTGTATCAGGTGTTGCTCAGAGCCCCATTTACTGGGGAGCCTCATGGATCTATTTGGTCTCTCCCCTGTCCACCCACCACTGGTCTTTACCTGGGGGTGGGGGGACTTGTACTGTGAATCAAGTGTTCACATTCACAGTGACTTCCTTGGCACCAATCATGTATTTCACCTTTGCACTTTTTATATTTCAATAAAAATGGAGATGGAAAACTGCCCACCTGGCTGATAAGGAAGTGGGCATGGAGGCTCATAACTGGGTGGGAGGTGTGGTATGGCTGCAGAAGAAGAGCAGATGATAGGGCTTCAGGAAGTGTCCCCCCAAGTCAATCTGTCCCCTTCCTCATCCTGCTCACTTATGAGTCGGTATCAAGCCAGCTTTCTGACCATATTCCAGGCTTAGAAGTGTGAACAGTCACCTTCCTTTTTGCACCTATAGCATTCCAACTGGCCGCCAAGTGCTATATCCTAAAACCAGGACCTCTCTCGCCCAAACAGAGCAGACTGTGGTGGACCACAGCACAAGCTTTAGAGTGAGACCAGGGTTTGAATCCTAGTTCCATCACTCACAACCAGCTCTAACTGGTAATTGTCATGTAACTGGTCCCACGTCCGAGACTCTTGCTTCATTTCTCTGAAGATCAGACACACAGTCGTCCCTATGTGTGGGGGACTGGTTCCAGCCACCCGACCCCGTGACACCAAAATCCAAGGATGCTCAAGTCCCTTCTATCAAGTGGTGTAGTATCTGCAATATAACCTACACACATCCTCTCTTTCTAGCTTACTTATAATACCTAATACAATGTAAATGCCATGTAAATAGTTGCCAGCATGCAGCAAATTCAAGTTTTGCATTTTGGAACTTCCTGGAATTTTTTTTTCCAAATATTTTTCTATCCAAGGTTAGGGGAACTCTCGGGTGTGGAACCCACAGATGCGAGGGCCGACCGTAACGTATACACTACATAACAGAATGAATGCCCAGTGGGAACCAGAATGATGGTCACTTCACAGAGGAATGAAGTGATAGTCCCAACCTTGTACAGCGGCCAGGGTTGGAACCCTCATCTCCCAGCCAATCCCGTCCTCCCCACCCGCCCCTCAGCCTGAGAGCCTTGGCTGTTTCCACCTGCCACCTAGTCACGTGGAGGCTGTGAAAGATCCAGCTCTCCTCTTTCGAGCAGTTTTGCTTTGCTTTAAAGGTTAAGATGGTAAAATTTATGTTACATGTATTTTACTACAATTGAAAAACTAAAATGGTTTGTCACAGGGAGGGCAGGCCAGAATTCCACTTGGCACACTGGTCAAGTTCCAGCTATCTGCTGCTTGCCTGCAGACTGCAATCAGGAGGCTATGATGGCCTCAGTCAGGCCTGTTCTTTTTTTCTCCTCATTGCTTGTTTGGGCTGGGGAAGCCGGGCCAAAGCTGCAGGATCAAGACAATGGTTATAAACACAGGCACCGAGCTCCAGGAAGCCAGTCCGCCTGCACAACTGTGACCTTCGTCCAGGTAGCTCAAACAGAAGGCGCTGGCGGCCTGTCTCCCTGGCTCTGCTCAGCTCTAAGCTGGGTGACTATTTAGAACAGAAGGGCAGTGACCCAAGGAAATGACAAGACAGGGGAGCAGGAGACGGAGAGCTGTTTACTTGGGTTGGGCTCCTGGCAGGGCCTCTGCCAGTGACTCAAGAGCCAGTTTACCCCTGCCTTGGCAACAGTGGGTCTCTGGGGGCAGAGTGTAGTGACATGGCTTAAAGGGGTAGGACACCATCAGACAAGGGGCAATTGAACACTTTGCTTTTGGGGGACCCCTAACTGAAGGTGAGGACTCCAAGGACTGTCTTTCCACCATTTCTGACCCAGGAGTTGGATGCGTGGTCAGGTATCATGGTCAGCGTCACATGCAGTTCACTAACAAGCAAGGGCTCCCAGGGCCCAAAGCGGCAGCAGTGGGCGGGCCCATTCTTTTCAGCCCCAGGTTTGAGATGAATTTAGAATTTTCTAACTAGTCCTCTTCTGCCCTGGGGCCTGGCTTCTGGCCTGAAGGGCGTGGGAGGCAACCAAGACAGCACTTGCCCAGGTTTGTCCAGCCTCCAGCCTCTAGAACCACCTCTTCCTCTGGGACACCAGCTCTACCTTCCACTCCCTCCCGCCACTGCAGGCGAAATAGGAGGAAGGAGCTGGCTTTGCCAGGGCTGACACCTGCCATGGAAGCCCCCAGGGGGCCAGGTAGGAATAATCCCCACAGGGCTCTTCTACTTTTCCAGTGCCCTGGCTCCAGCTGTTTGTCAGATCAGGGCAGCTAAACAAACATGCATGGGACCTGGACTTCTGCTTACTTCACTCAGTCCCTTCCCTTCTGTCTGGTTTGCTCAGCCACAACCCCTCACACCAGATCAGCAAATATCCCAGCAGTCTGGAGAGTCCCCCGCCCACTGCTTGGCCTCTGCTGGAAACATGGCAGGGACCTGTCAGTTGTCTTTCCCTCTGAGCCAAAGGCTGTTGCCCAGGGTGAGTGGTGAGCTGTGCTGGGTAGGAAGGATAGAGAGCTGAAGATAACGGCCTACCCGTTCTGAGGATTTTACTATGGGCGTACCTCACGTGCACATCTACTTCATACACGTTATCTCACTGAATACTCTCACACAACCCTTGAAATGGAAACATTACAGCCAAGGAAAATGAGGCTCTAAGAGGTTTCCTGGGACTTCCCTGGTGGTCCAGTGGTTAAGACTCCATGCTCCCAATGCAGGGGGCCTGGGTTTGATCCCTGGTCAGTGAACTAAGATCCCACGTGCTGCACAGTGCGTCCAGGAAAAAAAAAAAAAAAAAATTCCCAACCAGTCCAAGGCCCCAGGACTCCAAACAGCCTGAATGGCTCTGAAACCTTGCTGTGCCTCACATGGCACCGCTCTTCCCTCCACGGAGCCTGTCAGTGACCCGGGGCTGCCCAGAAGTGGGAGGAAGTGGGCTAGATTTTTCGACAGCTTGCAGGACAGGAGGCTATAAAGTACAGAAAAAGTTTATTGGAAATCTCTTGAATACATTTTAAAGTATAGCTCAATATTTCCAAATAAAGTAGGCTGGAGGAGCGGGAGGGGCTCTCCCACCTGGAGACACGACTGGTCCCAGCCCTGTCCCGGGGGTGCTGTGCAGGTCCGTCTAGGGCTCATACCTTTCACTGTACAGGGCTGAGGGACAAGGGCCGGCCTTGACAGTTGCTCTGCTCCTCCCAGGCTCAGCTCAAAGTCAGGGCTCAGCCTCCCTGGCCTCTCACTGATGGGGTCCTGAAGAAAGGCTGCTGCCTGCAGAGGCCAACAATTAGGAGTCAAAGAGGCAAATGGCTAACAGGCCTTTCCATGCTTGGCCTTGGAAGAGGGCAGCAGCTGAGATACTGGGATGAGGTGGGGGAGTGGGGGGCAATCAGTAACTTACCAGGGCCTTTGCCCGTCTCAGTGCTGGGACCTGGGGGGTAAGCCTGGATTGGTTTAGCAGGCCACAGGTGTGCTCTGGCCCAGTGACAGGATGGCCAGCTGGACGCCACTACTGGAAACACTTTTTAAAAAATTTTTTTAAATTTTTGGCTGTGTTGGGTCTTCATCGTTGTGCGCAGGCTTTCTCTAGTTGCGGTGCGCAGGCTTCTCATTGCAGTGGCTTCTCTTGTTGCAGAGCGTGGGCCCTAGGCACACGGGCTTAAGTAGTTGTGGCTCGCAGGCCCTTGAGCACAGGCTCAGTAGTTGTGGCGCACGGGCTTAGCTGCTCTGCAGCATGTGGGATCTTCCCGGACCAGGGCTCGAACCCGTGTCCCCTGCATCGGCAGGTGGATTCTTAACCACTGCGCCACCAGGGAAGCCCTGGAAACACATTTTTAGGCAGGAGAATGTGTGCACAGGGGCAGGGCTCAGCCCAACTGAGGCAGCATCAGAGCTGACCCCAGCCCTCAGAGATCAGCCTCGTAGGTGAAAACAATGCCACGTGCACTTGCTAACAAGCAATTGAGGGCCACCTGCTCTGCTGCAGAACAGCTGCTGCCAATGAGTACCCCAGGTGGGCCAGAGGAGTGGGGTTGGGCCTATCAGTTAGGCGGGGAGGAACAGATGGTCAGTGGGTGAGGCTGGGCCCTTGACTTAACTCAAGTAACAACACCTGAATGCCCAGCTTTGGTTTCTCAACAAGGAACCAATCCAACTAATAAACCTCAGGGCAGTGTACAGACCCTGGGGTTAAAGAAAGGTGGTGGCTAGGCCTAGGTGGAAGAAGGAAAAGGCCCGTAACCCAGCCCTGAGAATCAGAAACAAATGCCCCAGGAGGAGGGGCCTGTCTGGCCTTCCCCGGGGCCACAGCGCCCCTCGGGCACTACACGTGCCACAACTCTGGGGAGTCATCACATTTCGCACCCAAGACTTCCTGGGCTGCCAGAACAGAGTCAGTCTCTCTGGAGAAGCTGGGAGAGTCAAAGTTCTCACCAGGAATATGTACATGTCCAAGGCAGAGCGTGATGTCAGTTCAAATGCAGCAATTCTGGGAGGTTCTGCTGCCCTCAGCCAGCCCTATTCTCGGATCCCACCTTATATACAAGGGAAGGGAAATCCTCAGGGCAGCAACCTGAATCCGAGGAATCTCTACAGGAGGAGGCGCTGCCCCAGGAAGAGGCTCTCCAACCTTCCCCAAGTGAAAACGTCTAACCTCAAACATGTTTTCTCTACAAAATATCCGATTTCTCTGAAAGTAATAAATATTTACTGGGTTCTATAACCAAGGAGCAATGACAGGGGAAGGGAGAGGAAAGAGAAGAACCTTTGCTGTGATACTCCAATGACAGAATCCTAGAGAGGGAGGCTTCTGTTTCCATGTAGCTGAGCACAGGCAGCCGCCAGGGCTGCTCGGATGGGCTGGCACAGCCTTCAAGGGTGGGAATGGCTGACTTTAGGGTTCTCATCACCTTGGGCAGGAAGCCTGCCATACTGCCAAAAATACAGGCACAGGGCAGAGAGAGGGGAGAGAGAGAGAGGAAGAAGATACCAGAACTAAAGGAGAAAGACCCTGAAGGAGAGCTTCCTTCCTTCCTCCTCCTAGCACTGTCTCCTTCCTCTTTCTGCCTCCACACCAGTCTCTGGGCCACCAGCTGGAATGTCGAATGGTGGATGGCAACGGCAGGCAGGCGAGGGGCCAGCTGCTGGGCAAACCCGGGGCAGGGGGCTGGCAGGAGGAGAGGGATAAAAGCCTTTGTGAAGCAGCTGCTGAGGGCGGT
>NW_021146020.1:45673-50000 GCF_002837175.3 Physeter macrocephalus | reverse complement strand
AGGATTAGATGATATAACTCATGTTCATAAATAATTTAGCTCAGTGCGATAGTAAGTGCTCTAGAAATGTAAGTTGTTGTTGTTATTATTATTATTATTATTACAGGCTCTGCTGCGAATTTCTTTTGGAATAGTGGGCAACTCACTTCGTTCAGAACCCGTTCTCCATCTTTAAAAATGGGACCCACCAACGACAACCACTTACTTTGAAAATACTAAAGGTCTATATAAGGAGAGGATTATTCCCGTGGCCCCAGTTTTAGGCTTCCATCGTTCCAGTCTGATTCACCCCATTGAATGAGTCCCTCCAGCAGGTTGGATGAATGCAGTAGCCCTCAGGGTGGGACGTACCCCTGTCTAACTAAAGGACTGAATGTGTAACTCCTATGCTAGGCCCTCAAGAGAGCAGTAGGGAAATTCATCCCCCAGATCTCTGATACTCCCTCTCACCTTTTCACCACCTTGCTGAACAATCTTCCCTGCGTGTCCCAGAGAAGCTTCAAACTTTGCCTCTGAATCCTTGCACCCTGCTTCTGTGAAGCCAGAACACATACCACTGAAATCTCTCTCTCTGCTAATAGCATCTCTGAGGCAGGAGACAGGCATCTTCTTTCACTTTTTACCATTAAACCAGTAGCTGAGTCCTAGGGATTCTATCTCCAGGACCACCCTCCCCCTTTCTCATCTTTCCTGCTCTCCCTGCCCTAGTTTAGGCCTACCTGGGTTCACCTTTCACCTGGATGATCTCAGCAGTTCCTGACTCGAATGCCACCTCCAGTTTCTTCTATACCTATACCAGGGAAACTTCCTCTTATACTGCTCTGCTCAGTGCCCTACCTTCCTGTCCCTTAAACTTTCCTCCTCAAAACATATTCTCACTAGCCAGCTGGGGAAAAAAAATGTAAGTTGGAGACACATCTCACACCTTACACTAATATAAACTCCTGATAGATAAAAGATGTAAACAATTTTTAAAAAGAGAAGAAAAAGGAAAAGTCCTACAAGAAACCATGGGAGAATTGTGTTAATCTCCAAGAGGACTTTCTGAGTTAGAAGCCATAAATGACAGAAAACTACTACAAACCCCAGAAGCCATAAATGACTGAGAAAACCACTACATAAAAATCAGAACTTGGGACTTCCCTGGTGGCACAGTGGTTAAGAATCCGCCTGCCAATGCAGGGTACAAGGGTTCGATCCCTGGTCCGGGAAGATCCCACATGCCGCAGAGCAACTAAGCCCGTGTGCCACAACTACTGAGCCTGCGTGCCGCAACTACTGAAGCCCACGTGCCTAGAAGCCTGTGCACCACAACAAGAGAAGCCACCGCGATGAGAAGCCTGCGCACTGCAACGAAGGATAGCCCCCGCTCGCCACAACTAGAGAAAGCTCGCGCACAGCAACGAAGACCCAAAGCAGCCAAAATTTTAAAAAAGGTAAACTGATTCAAAAAAAAAATCAAAACTTGATGTGTGACAAAGACCTACAGGCAAAGGACAAACCAGGAGGAAATATTTGCCTAATAAACAGCCTCTACTAATTAATAAGAAAAAGACTTATTAATATAAAGCGGCAAAAGATAGGAATCATCAGTTCACAGAAGAAAAAATACACATGGCTCTTAACCATATGAAAAGTTATTCAACCCCACACGTAGAAAAAATGCAAATTAAAAGTTGACCAAGATACTGGTTTTCACTTACAATGATGACAAAATCTGAAAGTTTGGTGACACAGGGTCGGTGGAGCTGTGTGGAAAAAGACACTGTCATTTATTGTTTCCCCATCCAAACATGAATATCATCCAACTAGAAAGAAGACAAATAAGGAAGCTCATTGCTGATACAGAACAATCTCTCAGATAAATTGCTGAACGAAAAATACAAGGTGATGGCCAATAGGCAGAGAATGCTACTGTTGGTGTTTTTAAAAGCATTGCAGGGGGGAAAGTGGAGGAAAAAATGTACAGACTGTGTATATATATTTGGCTGTATGTGTATGACCTCTGTGGAAAGAAAAAAAGAGATAGCATTGGTTGTCTCTAGAGGGCTGGGAGAACTGGGACCAAGGACAAAGGAAGCGTCACTGTACACCCTTTGTATCTTTCACATTTTGTGCCTTATGAATGTTTTATTTATTCTAAGTCAAATACGTAAATACTTTAAAAAATACTCAAACAACCTTGTCACTGGCCAAAGAACCAACTCTTTTACTGGCTCCCAATAGATAAAGAACAGAGACTATCCACTTCATTTTTCTGAAATCAAAATTCAGCATGTGTGGGGTTACAGACAACAGTTTCCTGCCACCTCCCCTCTGTTGCGTCTCATCTTCGCTGCCCAGAGAGAATCACTTCTTACCTCATTTCGCACTTGCTTCCGGTCCTTATTTCCATGCTGGTAAATAAATGTTTGTGTGGCTGCCTGTTGTCCGAAATTTTAGGTGTTACCTCTAGAGTCCTGCTAATGATGAGTTAGGTTATTAAAACCACAGCCCACCTCCCCTGCCCACGTGTCAACACAATTATTTATATACCTATTTTACTTCCTCTGTTAATCATTTTTATAATTGAAATAATAGCCTTGGACCTTTATTTCTTGAGCCATCCACTGCAAGCAGTGTCTTTTCACGCCGTACCATGAAGCTCTCAGCATCCTTGCCCTTCCCTTTGTTCTGTACCCCCGCCTCTGTCTCCCCACTTAGCTGTCTGAACTTCCATATTTTCATTATTGAGCTTGACAACATTTGCATTGTACATAATACGTTCTTTGCTTTGTCCCTTGAGCCTAAAAGTCAAGTCATCAAGCAGCACTGACTTCGTTGTCACATTGTACTGGGGACGCACAGCCAAACCAACCACCCCTATGATTACAGGGCTCGTGCTGTGTGTCCTCTTTCTGAAAGTTCATTTTTCCCCCCCCCCGGCACAATTTAAAAGACACAGATCCCCAATCTCTCCAGGGATCTGGTGTATCAAGCTTTTTTCCCGAGACTCCCTCCGAGGTTCTCAAGCACACCCCAGCCCCCATCCGTACTGGTTACTGTAAAGGACGAGGCTGATTCCTATCTGTGTTTCGGTTCTCATAAAGGGGCATAACAGTTTGTGGAATGAATGGATTGCCTTAGTCTGGAATGCAGGAAGAGCGTTCAAAATCTGGCCCCAACGTATCTTTCCAGCTTGATCTTTATAACTTTCTTCTACAAATTCTACACTGTAGCAAAACTGGATGAATCCAGTTTTGTACGTGCTGTGCATTTTTATTCCTCTGAGCCACTAGGAATGTTGTTCTCTTCCGTGTTTATATGTCCATCTCCTACCAGTGCTTCCACCTCTGGAAGATGCCCTGATCCTTCCAGAAGTGACGGCTCCCTCACTACTGTCCAGCTCTCCAAGGCCCAGAGTATTTCCTACTTTAAATCATGTCTCGTCAGTCTTAAGTGTCTCCAGGGCAGGTCTGTCTCAGAAGCCTCTTCTCTCTCTGCCTCCCAACCCCCAGGTTCTGCCAGATGCAGGCAGCCTGGAGTTAAGGGGCTTGGGCTTGGGTGAACGAGAAGGAGGGTCCAAGGGGCAGGGATGCCAGAGCCAAGGCTGGAATGAGAGGGAGACAGGGAGATGGACTGTGGTCAGGGCAGAACAAGGACTTTGTGACCTGTCCAGGCCACTGCTTTGTTGCTTTCGGAAGGGCTGTGTCCTTCCACTGAACAGAATGGAAGAAGGTTTGTCCAGGTGCAGGTGCGGGCACCACTGCATTACAGACTCATCAGGAAGATGTGGTCTTCTAAGGGAGAGATGGGGGCCATCAGGATAGGGCCTTTCTCTGGCGTCCCACACCCTCTTCTGAATGTGAACAACCTGAAAGCTCAGAGCACCTACAACAGAAAGAAAGCTCAGGGGCTGGGGGGCCAGAAACTGACCCCTAAAGCAAAGCTGCTCTCCACAGCAGAAGCTTTTACACGTATAACATCCCACAAAGCTAAGGACTGTACCCTGTATCCATACCTCTTCATTGCCACGATCCCTTGAAGGCTTTCCTTGCTCTATAGAACCGAACGTTCACCAAGCACTTGCAATGGGCTCCCACTTGCTATGGGACAGAAGGGAGGAGCTAATTACCATTTATTGAGCACCAACTAGATCCCGAGCGCTGTGCTAAGCAGTCTACAGGTGTTACTGCAAATCTTCTCTCAAAAGTATACACGATGGGGCTTCCCTGGTGGCGCAGTGGTTGCGCGTCCGCCTGCCGATGCAGGGGAACCGGGTTCGCGCCCCGGTCTGGGAGGATCCCACGTGCCGCGGAGCGGCTGGGCCCGTGAGCCATGGCCGCTG